>NW_020837960.1:32969205-33074510 GCF_003676395.1 Aethalodelphis obliquidens | reverse complement strand
TTTTTTTTTTTTTTTGCGGTACGCGGGCCTCTCACTGTTGTGGCCTCTCCCGTTGCGGAGCACAGGCTCCGGACGCACAGGCTCAGCGGCCATGGCTCGCGGGCCCAGCCGCTCCGCGGCATGTGGGATCTTCCCGGACCCGGGCACGAACCCATGTCCCCTGCATCGGCAGTTGGACTCTCAACCACTGCGCCACCAGGGAAGCCCTGGAAAAATTTTAAAGCTCTTGATATTTCCTGCTGAATAACTCTCTGGAAACACTGTAAATATACTCCCAAAGGCTACAACAGTCTACGTTTTTTAAACAGACTGTTTGAGTCTGGAAATAGTGTATCGGATTCACTAGGGAAAAGATTAGCACTTTCAATTTTATAGAAGTTTACCAAAGCTGTGCTGTTCTTTGTAGAAGGGATTTTCAAGCCAGGAGTGCAGAATGTAGGTGCCACAGGAGAATGTGTATGCTCGGCATCTAGAAGACACATACAATGGCATGAAATACGTATTTGAAAATAAGGTTGAAATAAAGATTTTAACTTTTATATTATAATCTTTGTCAGTTTAATTTGTGCACTTTATTTTTAATAACTGAAGAAATTATAACTATTGTGTACTTGACTGGACAAGAAAAAACAAAACTGTCATATTCACAATCTAATTATCATTAGCACTAATAAAAGTTCAGCAGGGTTGCAAGATGCAAATGCAATACACAAAAATGAAGTTCTAGTATAAGATCAACAAACAATAAAAAATATATTTGAAAAAGAATATTTTTCACAATAGCAACAAAAAAGATAAGATACCTACATATAAATCTGTTAAAAACTGTGTAAGACCTTTATGGCAAAATCAAATTTCTGAAGAAGAAAACGGAGGAGGAAGAGGGCAAGGAAGGCCACTTGCCCTCCAAGATATGAGGACTTCCTCTAAAGCTGCAGTAACTAAAAGCAGTGTAACACTGGCCAAGGATGGAAGAACTGGCTACTGGAAGGGAAGAGAGAACCTAGAAATGAGAACATGTGTATATGGACATTTGCTATCTGTAACGAAGCATGCAAGCACCCTAAAAATACCAAAGAGAAAAAGTGAACATGTTAGCAAAATGGTCAAACTGGCAAAAGTTTATTAAGTCTGACCATCAAGAGCTGAAGAAGATGGAGAAGCAAAAACTCAAACACTGTTGGTGAGAACAAACCACAACAGCCACTTGACAGCGGCCAGTTAGCATTTCTAGAATAAGTAAAGATATGCATCCCCTTTGATCTAGAAATTCTACTCCAAGATGTGAGAGACATGTGTCCAAAGGACAGTTTAACTAGAGCACTGCCTGTAATAGTAAACAAACAAACAAACAAAAACAATTTAACTATCCCTTAAGAAACAAATGAATAGGGACTTGCCTGGTGGCACAGTGGTTAAGAATCTGCCTGCCAATGCAGGGGACACAGGTTGGAGCCCTGGCCTGGGAAGATCCCACATGCCATGGAGCAACTAACCCCACGTGCCAGAACTACTGAGCATGTGCTCTAGAGCCCGTAAGGCACAACTTCTGAGCCCGCATGCCACAACTATTTAAGTCCATGTGCCTAGAGCCTGTGCTCCACAACAAGAGAAGCCACCGCAATGAGAAGCTCGCACACCCCAACGCAGAGTAGCCCCCGCTCGCTGCAACTAGAGGAAGCCCACGCACAGCAATGAAGACCCAATGCAGCCAAATATAAATAAAATTATAAAAACAAAAAAACAGCACAAAACAGAAAACCAAGGAGGCTGAAGGATAACATTCTAAAATATATCTTACAGGAATCTGAGGAAAAAAATCGAGGAATTAGGAGAGAAGTAATATTATTAAAGAGGTAATAGCAGAGAATTTTCCAGAATTAAGGACATGAGTCCTTAGCTTGAAAAATCATGGCTTCACAGGCGAATTCTATCAAACCTTTAGAGAAGAGCTAACACTTATCCTTCTCAAACTCTTCCAAAATATAGCAGAGGGAGGAACACTCCCAAACTCATTCTACGAGGCCACCATCACCCTGATACCAAAGCCAGACAAAGATGTCACAAAGAAAGAAAAGTACAGGACAATATCACTGGTGAACATAGATGCAAATATCTTCAACAAAATACTAGCAAACAGAATCTAACAGTGCATTATAAGGATCATACACCATGATCAAGTGGGGTTTATCCCAGGAATGCAAGGATTCTTCAATATATGCAAATCAGTCAATGTGATACAACATATTAACAAACTGAAGGATAAAAACCATATGATATTCTCAATAGATGAAGAAAAAGTTTTCAACACCGATTTTTGATAAAAACCCTCCAGAAAGTAGGCATAGAGGGAACTTTCCTCAACATAATAAAGGCCATATACGACAAACCCACAGCCAACATCGTCCCCAATGGTGAAAAACTGAAACCATTTCTACTAAGATCAGGAACAAGACAAGGTTGCCCACTCTCACCACTATTATTCAACATAGTTTTGGAAGTTTTAGCCACAGCAATCAGAGAAGAAAACGAAACAGAAGGAATCCAAATCGGAAAAGAAGAAGTAAAGCTGTCACTGTTTGCAGATGACGTGATACTATACATAGAGAATCCTGAAGATGCTACCAGAAAACTACTAGAGCTAATCAATGAATTTGGTAAAGTAGCAGGATACAAAATTAATGCACAGAAGTCTCTCGCATTCCTATACACTAATGATGAAAAATCTGAAAGTGAAATTAAGAAAACACTCCCGGGCTTCCCTGGTGGCGCAGTGGTTGGGAGTCTGCCTGCCCACTCAGGGGACACAGGTTCGTGCCCTGGTCCGGGAAGATCCCACGGGCCGCAGAGTGGCTGGGCCTGTGAGCCATGGCCACTGAGCCTGTGCGTCCGGAGCCTGTGCTCCACAACGGGACAGGCCACAACAGAGAGGCCCGCGTACTGCAAAAAAAAAAAAAAAAAAAAGAAAACACTCCCATTTACCACTGCAACAAAAAGAATAAAATACCTAGGAATAAACCTACCTAAGGAGACAAAAGACCTGTATGCAGAAAATTATAAGACACTGATGAAAGAAATTAAATAGGTGGAGAGACATACCATGTACTTGGATTGGAAGAATCAACATTGTGAAAATGACTCTACTACCATAAGCAATCTACAGATTTAATGCAATCCCTATCAAACTATCAATGGCATTTTTCACAGAACTAGAACAAAAAATTTCACAATTTGTATGGAAACACAAAAGACCCCGAATAGCCAAAGCAATATTGAGAAAGAAAAACGGAGCTGGACGAATCAGGCACCGACTTCAGACTATACTACAAAGCTACAGTAATCAAGAGAGTATGGTACTGGCACAAAAACAGAAATATAGCTCAATGGAACAGGATACAAAGCCCAGAGATAAACCCACGCACATATGGTCACCTTATCTTTGATAAAGGAGGCAGGAGTATACAATGGAGAAAAGACAGCCTCTTCAATAAGTGGTGCTGGGAAAACTGGACAGCTACATGTAAAAGAATAAAATTAGAACACTCCCTAACACCATACACAAAAATAAACTCAAAATGCATGGAAGACCTAAATGTAGGCCAGACCCTATCAAACTCTTAGAGGAAAACATAGGCAGAGCACTCTATGACATAAATCACAGCAAGATCCTTTTTGACCCACCTCCTAAAGAAATGGAAATAGAGACAAAAACAGACAAATGGGACCTAATGAAACTTAAAAGCTTTTGCACAGCAAAGGAAACCATAAACAAGATAAAAAGACAACCCTCAGAATGGGAGAAAATATTTGCAAATGAAGCAACTGACAAAGGATTAATTTCCAAAATTTACAAGCAGCTCGTGCAGCTCAGTAACAAAAAAACAAACAACCCAATCCAAAAATGGGCAGAAGACCTAAATAGACATTTCTCCAAAGAAGATATACAGAGTGCCAACAAACACGTGAAAGAATGGTCAACATCATTAATCATTAGAGAAATGCAAATCAAAACTACAATGAGATATCATCTCACACCAGTCAGAATGGCCATCATCAAAAAATCTACAAACAGTAAATGCTGAGAGGGTGTGGAGAGGTGGGAACCCTCTTGCACTGTTGGTGGGAATGTAAATTGGTACAGCCACTATGGAGAACAGTATGAAGGTTCCTTAAACTAAAAATAGAACTACCATACGACCCAGCAATCTCACTACTGGGCATATATATACCCTGAGAAAACCATAATTCAAAATAAGTCATGTACCACAATGTTCACTGAAGCCCTGTTTACAATAGCCAGGACACGGAAGAAACCTAAGTGTCCAGTGACAGATGAATGGATAAAGAAGATGTGGCACATATATAAAATGGAATATTACTCAGCCATAAAAAGAAACGAAATTGAGTTATTTGTAGTGAGGTGGATCGATCTAGAGACTGTCATACAGAGTAAAGTAAGTCAGAAAGAGAAAAACAAATACTGTATGCTAACACATATATATGGAATCTAAAAAAAAAAAGGTCATGAAGAACCTAGGGGCAGGACGGGAATAAAGACGCAGACCTACTAGAGAATGGACTTGAGGACACGGGGAGGGGGAAGGGTAAGCTGGGACAAAGTGAGAGAGTGGCATGGATATATATACACTACCAAATGTAAAACAGATAGCTAGTGGGAAGGAGCCGCATAGCACAGGGAGATCAGCTCGGTGTTTTGTGACCACCTAGAGGGGTGGGATAGGGAGGGTGGGAGGGAGGGAGAGACAAGAGGGAAGAGATATGGGGATATGTGTATATGTATAGATGATTCACTTGTTATAAAGCAGAAACTAACAAACCATTGTAAAGCAATTATACTCCAATAAAGATGTGAAAAAAAAAAAGAAAAATCATACTAAATTCTAAACATAATAAATAAAAATCTTATAGACTACCAGGGAAAAAAAGACAGATTTTCCACAAAAGAAAGCTAATCAGACCAATAGCACTCTGCTCACCAGCAGCTCACCAGGTCACAATGGAATACTTTCTTTAAAACGTTCAAGAAAAACAAGCTGTCAATCTAGTCGTCTATATCCAGCTAAATTATCATTCAAGAATGAGCAACGACATTGTAAATCAACTATACTTCAATAAAATTTTTAAAATAAGTAAATAAGTAAATAACATAAATGATAGCATGGGGGAAAGAATGACACAAAAAAAGGGAAATCTAAACCCAGAAGGAATGAGTGGGATAAAAGAAGCAATGGTAAATTACTAAATTTTAGTAAGTAGAGACTGTAAAAACTGTAATAATCACACTTTTGTGGCATAAAAATAGGGTCAAACTAAATACAGTAGAAACTCTATTAACAAACAAGCCTCCACTTAACCAAATTACTAATGGGTAAACGTAAGCATTCTGTTCCTTCCGTGAAATATACTGCTGATGGTATATTAAAGGATTTCAGTTGGTAAGCTTTTCTTTAGAAAATCCATCCCACTTCAGAAGGCCTAAAGATACTCTCCTTTATCATTTTCTAAAAAGTTTATAGTCCATTGGGAATTGATTTCTGAGTATGATGTGAAGGAGGTAGTGGTTCATTCTTTCTATTAAAAAAAAAAAGGCCTTTATTGAATATAATCATGCTCTTATAAGTTGAGCTCAGCTTACTATGAGTCAGTTGTATTTTTGTTTTTTAATTTATGTTTGGCTGCTTTGGGTCTTCATTGCTGCACGTGGGCCCTCTCCAGTTGTGACGAGCAGGGGCCGCTCCTCCCTGTGGTGCACAGGCCTCTCATTGCGGTGGCCTCTCCCGTTGCAGAGCATGGGCTCCAGGCACGTGGGCCCCAGTAGTTGTGGCTCACGGGCTCCAGAGTGCACGCTCAGCAGTTGTGGCACATGGGCCCAGTTGCCCCACGGCATGTGGGATCCTCCCGGAACAGGGCTCGAACCCGTGTCCCCTGCATTGGCAGGCAGACTCCCAACCACTGCGCCACCAGGGAAGCCCCCAGTTGTATTTTTTCAAACCTGTTTATGCCAGCAGTATTTGTTAATTTAATAACAAGTCAGTGCAAATAGCGCAAAAAAAGAATCTCTCTGAAAACATGTCCAAAACTTTGGAAAGACCTGATAGACAAGTTACTTTAAAAAATTTTCCAATAAATTTGGTATAGACCAGATGATTATAAATAATTATTCAGGGAAATCATAAAACTCTAGGATTTTTCATTTTATAGTATGTGAAAACCAGTGTTTTCATGTTTGCTGGGACAAATACGAAAACACTACATGAAAATGATTTTCAGTTTTTGTACTATTAAAAAAACCCCAAATTGAAATGGTAGCTGATGTATTCTGGGCGTGGTTTAAATAAGGAAGATAATGTAGAACTCTAATCAACAGGCTGAAGCTAAACTAAAACAAAAAAAAGTATTATTGGCTCTATATCAAAAGATTGGTGAATGAATATATATTTATGTTTTAAGTTAAAATGTTGAAAACAAACAAACAAGCTGAAAAATACTGAATACAATCAGGAAGAGTATGAAAAACATTCCAGAAAATTATTTTTCTCTTGTATGAAATCATGCTGAACCTGAATGGAATGGCACTTTCTGTAATTCAATATTATGAACCGAGAAGATGCAGAAGGCTGTTAGAATGTCTCAGGTGATAGAACCATTTCTTTGTACAAAGATAGTCTGAAAAGAGTATAGCTGAGAAGTAACTTGATTTTCACACTTACCATTTTTTTCCAATGGCTGGGTTATGGGGCCAGGAGTGGCAAAGAAATTATTGTTGGTCACTGGTTCTGTTTCTATGGCCTCCTCACTGGCGTGATTCGTAAGGAAATAATAAGGTCAAAAAAAAGTTAATATTTAACCTCTGGAAAAAAATTTAATCTTACTATATATCATCAAGTCTGGACAAATATTCAGTTATGTTTTATGGAACAGTAGTCCCACGGAACAAATTGTTTTTTTGTTTTTAAATGTATATCCATGGCTCAAAAAAAGGTTAAGGACCATTTTGTATTGACAGTTTTGACTTAGAAGTGGGTTAAAAGTCTTTAACGTAGGGACTTCCCTGGCGGTCCAGTGGTTGGAACTCTGCGCTTCCACTGCAGAGGGGCACAGGTTTGATCCCTGGTCGGGAAACTAGGATCCAACATGCCGTGTGGCCAAAAAAACCCAAAAACAACTTTGACTTCAAGGAAAGCTATGAGTTCAACTCATTAGTTCAAATATAGGAATTGTATAGCTCATGGCTTCAAAAATCATAAAGTGGAATTTTATACCAGTATACAGATAGAGATTAAGAACTTTTTTTTAGACTAAGAAGACTCATCCTGCTATCTTAAGGTAGTTCTAGCCAATTACCCAGATGTCTGAAATACAGTTATAAAGAAGAGTATCACTGAATACTAGAAAATGGTTCAATTAACCAACTGTCCTAGTGTAATTTACTGAATAATCTTTACTTCAAAAACACCTTCAGTATATATTAAGTTCTTAGGTAAATTAGAGGCTGTTTCTGGGCTATTCTGTTCCTGCAATAGGTCCATTCTGTCACAATTTTATACTGCTTTACTTACTGTAGCTTTATATATTTTAATAACTAGTAGGTTAAGTCCCCTCATTACTGTTATTTTTCATTATTTTCTTAGTTATCCTTACTTTTTATTCTTCCAAATAATTTTAGAATAATTCTGTCAAATATCCCTCACTTTCTACCTTAAAAAAAAATCCCAAGGAGGTTTTATTGTAATTGTATGATATCCACAAATTAACTTGATATGATTGAACATCTTAATAATATTCAGGCATTCTATTCAGGATTATGGTCTATTTTTTCATCCTAATTTTCCCTTTATATAACTCAGAAATATTTAATGGTTTTATTCACATAGGTCTTTCACATACAACTGGCATGAGTATTTTACCTTTCTGTTTCAAATTGAATGATTTTCCCCCCTGTATTTACCAATTAGTTATTAATAAAATATAGGAAAGCATATTACTTTAAATAGTTATAACTATATAAAATACATCTTATCAATATATCAGCTTCTTTCTTGAACTTTTATTATTTCTAGAAATTTTAGATGTGACTTTCTCGAGTTGCCCAGGCACAAAACATGGCCTAGAAATACATCAGAGTAATACTTATTTCTGTTTCCTATCTCATTACATAGGCCAGAACATCAAGAATGACATTAAAAAAAAATGATGTTTAATAGTGGTAACAGATAGCTTCACTATTAAGTTAGATATTCATATTGTTTACTATGTTAATGAAGTATCTTTCCACTTAGAATTTGACCAAACAATTTAAATGAAGAACAGGTGTCAAATTTCATAAAATTCCTTACTGAGGAATAATAGGATAATCTATTGAGATTACCCTAGTTTTAAATTAATTAATTAATTTTATTTTTGGCTGCGTTGGGTCTTTGTTGCTGCATGCGGGCCTTTCTAGTTGTGGCGAGCAGAGGCTACTCTTTGTTGTGGTGTATGTGCTTCTCATTGTGGTGGCTTCTCTTGTTGCAGAGCATGGGTTCCAGGCATGCGGGCTTTGGTAGTTGTGGCTCACGGGCTCTGGAGTGCAGGCTCAGTAGTTGTGGCGCAAGGGCTTAGTTGCTCCACGGCATGTGGGATCTTCCCGGACCAGTGCTCGAACCCATGTCCCCTGCACTGGCAGGCGGTTCCTTAACCACTGCACCACCAGGTTAAGTCCTCTTTTTTTTCTTGTTGAATCATAGAAATGGTGTATTTTATGGGTTCCCAAATATTAAACTTATCTTTGCATTCCTGGGACAAGCTTAACGTGGAAGTTATGCATTATAGTTTTACTATTCTGTAGAATTCAATTTATGAGTATTTTAATTGGGATTTTAACATGTATATTCACAATTAGATTGGGCCATAGCTTCCTTTGGTGTGCTCTTTCTGTGTTTGTATCAAGGGTATATCAATGTCAAACTGAACTGCAGAGTTTTCTGTCGTATTCTAGTTTTAGAAAAATAACTTTTTTTTGAGTGTGTGTTCCAATAAAATTTTATTTACAAAAAATAGGCAGTAGGCTGGGTTTGGTCTCTGGCTATAGTTTGAAGACCCCTGAGAATGACAGTTCTTTTTAAAAATCATTGTTTTCATAGTATCTCATTCTTAAGGCAGTTTATAATTTTTTATCCATTATACCCCACTAACTCTATGTAAGCAGGATGGGTATGGTTGTATCCATTTCACTAGCGTTTGTGAGTCTGGAGGTCCCCAGGTTAGGTGTTGGCATCTGAACTAGAACGTATGTCTCCTTCTCAGAAAAAGAACTTTTATGTAAGATGGAAGGTATATGTTCTCTGAAATTATGAAAGGATTCAATCCAGGAAACCATCTGTGCCCAGAGCTTTTTGGAGCTACTTCTCTGATAACTTTTCTAGTTTTCTTCTCTGATTTTTGGTCTATATAGGTTTTCTAATTCAAGTCTGTTTTGATAATTTTGTGTTGTTTTCAAAACTTTTTAATTTATCTGAATTTTCTAAATTTCCCAGTATTATACCCTATAGTATTTCTAATAGCTTGAAAAATAAAAAATATAGCCCATAGCTCCTAGTTTTGCCATTTACATTAATGTTTAAATAAGAACCAGTTCTCCAACATACCAGTTTTCCCCTTCTGAAAATAGTCTGTAATGACATTTTATCTTCAGTGTTCACTCTCTTCACTTTTCCCCACAATTGTGGGGTTTTCTTCTGACACTTTGAGTTGAATGTTTATTTTCCTTCTTTAATAACCACAGTTCTTAAAGGTATGGATTTATAGGTGGTACTGTGATATGCGGTATTTTCATTTTCATTGTAACTCATTAATTACCACTTCCATACTAATCACTCCCCATCTCTTTAGTCTAGCATGGAATTCATCACTGCGCTTCAAATTCATATTAAAATACCTAAGCTTAAGAGCACCTCAAAACCAACATGTAAGGAAACTCATCACCTTTACTGCATCCCAAGCTGCAGGTATTTCTATTTCAGTTCCCAAGCATCACTTCAGGCAACAAAACAGAAATCTGTGATTTACCCAAGATCCTCTTCTCTTCCCAAGTCTCCATACCAAATCAGTCGTAAGTTTTTAATAATTTTACTTTTTATTTTATCCCTTCTTCTCTATCCTACCATATACCATCTGTTTTCAGGCTCTTACCATTCCTTCTATATCTTCTAACCTGAGGAAACTAATAGCTAACACTTTACTGATGGAATTGGTGATTCAGAGAAGTTTGAAATATGAAGTATCTGAAAATCTTTGAAGGAAAGATATTGTCTGAAACATACTTCTTCTAGGGAAAAAAAAAATCAAATACAAAAGATTTAGAAAGTTAGATAAAATGCTCCTTTTAAGAAAGCTGCTTACCTGTTATTCTTCACATTTTTAAGTCCCATTGTATAATCTTCATTTAAACACATAGTATATTCAGAGATACCAAAGTGTTCTAATTTAGGAGTCACACACTCAAAATCATCCATCTTTAGTGCGCATTTGGGAGTTTTTACTAGTGGCTGTTTGGAAAATGGAGTTAAAATTTTTGGCTCTTCCTTCTCGTTGTTTACTGCCTGGGGAGGGTTTGGCAGAACTTGGGATATCATGTACCGCTCGAGTCCAAAATCGGAAAGTTGTGGACTACGTGGAGGCTTCTCAGAAACAGAACTGCTTGGAGGAGCGGAATCCGACAAATCACCCTTCACATCAGGCTTCTCAGGATTTTCACGTTTATTGTTCTCTGGTTTAGAGTCAACGACTTCTTGCTCATCCCCTGGGAGGAAAAGCCAAGGTCATATTCTGGTCAAACAGCAGACTAGAAAATGTCATACACTAAAACCACATAAAACAGCTCCATTTGAAATGTCCCAAATCAGCAAAGGTCCTGACTCTCTCCTTATTCTCTAAGGTTTTATTTCAATTGTCCCTTTAAATTTCTGACATGTACCGCCTTGTCCATCCATATGTCATCTAGGGGATTACATTAGAGAAGGGGAGTAAGCTAAAATGTTAAAAGATGAAAAAACAATACTCACAAATAAAGGTGTAATTTCCTTACTTTCTCAGTTAATGTGATTTACCAGTCTTTCTTAACATATTATGAAACTATCTTATCATGTAATGACATTTAATTACAGTGTGGAGTTAACTACTATCTAGATTTAACACAAAGTAAAATAATATTATTTTAGATTTCTAACTTACAGATGGCCTAAGGTAAAAAGGAAAGACTGTTACACAAATATAAATTTTTAACGTAAGTCAGTCTGGAACACCTGTATCAAAAACCTAGTTGAGAGAAATCAGAGGAGAAATTAGTGGGACAAGTAGTTTCTCAATCTTTAATAGGTTTTATCTGACTCCAGACCCCCATATGCTTAACCACTACACTGTACATTTCAGACTAAATAACTTTACTAACAACTATACTTTTTCCCACAGTCCTCTGCCATTTCCTGGGTATACCACTGGTTAATAAGTTTGGTGTGGAACTTAGGTTGGATCCAGGATAGGACTTACAATGCCAAGAAAGAGTTCAAGAAGGAGAAATACTAGTTTTTGGTGTGAGAGACAACAGAAAGTGAAAGAGGATACCTAGAAAGAAGGTAAGTGGATTTGGTCAGGATTTGGGCAGAGATTAATTTAACAAATGATAGGGCTTCAGTTAGACAGTGAGATAGCAAGGTATAAAGGTATAAAGTAGAGAATGGAATGGTGGAAGAAAATGCAGAATAACAAATATAAAATGTGTATTAAAGAAATGTAGTATGAAGTAGAGAAGGAAAATTAACCAATAATTGGAAAGGGCTGATAGAAAGAAGAGACAGAGGAGAGGGTGAGATGAAGGAAGAGAAACTAAAATGTATTTAGAATCCCCGATGGGATAGGCATTTTTTTTTTTGGATAGGCATTTTTATATTTAATTTTTACTCCATTTAATTTTCATATTAACTGCTCCAAGCACAAAAAAAATCTTTGAATATTTTTTCCTCATTTAAAAAATTAAGGTACTTAACAACATTTTGGAGAACATTCAGCTGATAGAATTTAAAGAGCCAAGATCTGAACCCACATCTTTTGATTCTAAATGCTGCCTTATGTTTAAGCATTCGGAGGGAGTTAATAAAGAGATTTGTTTTAGATAATTTTGAACAGATAACATTTGGTTGCTAAATGGGAAATATTAATTGTAATAATCATGCATATTTATTGAAAGAAATGGGAAATAAAATTTTCTAAAATTTCCTGTTTGTTGCATCCTTTTTAAGAAAATACCGGGAAGGGACTTCCCTGGTGGTCCAGTGGCTACGACTCTGTGCTCACAGTGCAGGGGGCCCGGGTTTGATCCCTGGTCAGGAAGCTAGATCCCACAGGCTGCAACTAAGACCAATGAGCCAAATAAATAAATATTAAAAAGAAAATACTTTTACTTTTTTATTTTTTAGGAGTCATTACAGATTGAAGGAAGTGAAGGCTTGAAGGAGGTGAAGAGGTACACGCTTTTTCTATGAAGATACTACTTTCCTTGTTTTGATCGGCAACCGAAACGAACTAGGATAGGGTACTGCTTTTTGTGCATGATAAGCCATGACATGTTCAATGTGCAGGATGCACCATTAAGAAAAAGTTATAAACTTTGATTTTGTGGCTTTTGGCCCTTGGAAGAGCTGCTGGTCCAGAGCTGTTCTGGCATTGTACTTTCTGTTAGTTTTGAGAAATGTTACAAGAACTACCAAAAAACCTATTGTTGAATTTAATTACAAGGCTGTCACTGATGAGTTTGATAAAATAAAGTTATCACCATTATTACTACCTCTTAGGGAGGTATTAGCATCTCTAGTTCACTAGTGAGGAAAAGCAATTTAGAGAAATTATCCAAGGTCACACTTGTAGTAACTGGTGGAACCAGTTTCTGAGTAACCCAAGTCAACCTGTCCACACCAAAGTCAACTGAATTCTTTCCATTATACCATGCGGATTATTTAATATAGCTTCATATATATCCTCGATATATACATATTTGTTGAATCTAATTAATGTTTTATTTATGTACAAAGACTCTCATAGCAGAAATGAAGACACTGAAGCATATTGAAATTAGTTACTCACAGTTATGGGTATAACAATAATAATAGTTAACAATGGGTGATTAGCATACGAGGTACTGTTCTAAGCAAATTTTATCTCATTTAATCCTTATACAGCCTCAGAGGTAGATACTATTAAACATATCTACTTTATAGGACTTCCCTGGTGGTCCAGTGGTTAGGACTCGGTGCTTTCACTGCCGTGGTCCTGGGCTCAGTTCCTGGGCTCAGTTCCTGGTCGGGGAACTAAGATACTGCAAGCCATGTGGCGCAGCCAAAAACAAAACAAAATTCTCTCATTTATAGATGAGAAGGTGAGGTACAGAGTTAAGTAACTGGTCAAAGATTAATACAGCTAGAATTAATAATTCTAAACCATCATGCTATCCTACCCTTCATTAGAATTTTAGAACTAAAAAGGACTTTACGAATTTATATAGCCAAAAATCTCTCATTCTATGGAAGAAGAAACTGAGAACGAGAAAAGTGAAATAGCATGCCTTAAAGCTGGTCTCTCAGCTGTTTACTGGCAGAGCTGACCAGAAACAACTATCCTCAAGTGACATAGATTTATCTGGTACCCTTCTTTCATCTAGCACTGTGTTGGTTCTCATCTAGCATTTGCAAAGGAGAGCAAGGACTGTCTTTATATTGTACCACTGATCAGCACTGCATCTAGAACACAGTGATTGCTGAATAAATGATCAAAGGACTATCATATAATGGCAGAGTCAGAACTAGAAACAATGGCCAAGCCTATAGTAGTCTTAATCATGCTGCCTTCTTTCTTTAATACTAAAACAAATGCTATAAAATGCAAGTTATTCACACCTGAATTTTCCTTGGCACGTGGATTATATCCATATTTCTGGAAAAACTCTCTAATTTTCATGATATCCATTGAATTTTTTTTCATCAGTACTTTTGTTGCCTTTATGAAACCAATGCTTTCTTGACTTTCCAGGCTTGCTTCATCAAGAAGAATATTGACATCATCCTTTTATGAGGAAAGAAAGTACATTTTAATTTAACTTTTGACTAAGTCTATTTAGTTTTTTTAAATTACCACATAAAAATGATAAATTAATATTGTAGGATTGATACCTTTAGAGTCCGGACTTCTGAATGAAGGTCATGTAAAACTCTCATTGGATAATCTTCAAAGTCTTCAATATGAATATTGAAAGAAAAAAGTATAACAAGGAAAAGGAGGAAAAAGAAAGAAAATGTAATTTAGTATAGTTATTTAGAATTACAAAATCCTTGTAGATACTTATTTATAATTTATATCCTGTCATTTGCAAAGAAAAGTGTTAAGACTTTTCTTTAAAATTTTTATTAAACTATAACATACATACAGAAAAGTATAGAAATCATAAGTATATAGTTTGATGAACTTTCAAAGTGAACATACCTATGTAATCAGCACTCAGAGCAGGGACTGGAGGAAGGAAGAGGGAATGTAGTCCTACTTATCTGTTTTTCATTTATGGTGAGTACGCTTTGGTTCCTATTTTTAAAATCTTTGCCAGTGACAATGCTTTGTTTTCTTCTAAAAACTTTATTGTTTGGCCTTTTGCATTAATTTAATTAATTAATTAATTTTTGGCTGCATTGGGTCTTCGTTGTTGCACGTGGGCTTTCTCTAGTTGCGGCGAGCAGGGGCTACTCTTCATTGAGGTGTGCGGGCTTCTCATTGCAGTGGCTTCCCTTGTTGCAGAGCATGGGCTCTAGGCGGGCTCAGGAGCTGCGGTGCATGGGCTTAGTTGCTCCACAGCGTGTAGGATCTTCTGGGACCAGGGCTCGAACCTGTGTCTCCCGCATTGGCAGGTGGATTCTTAACCACTGCACCACCAGGGAAGTCCTGGCCTTTTGCATTTAGAGCTACAATCCATCAGGAATTGATTTTTGTGTATGCCAAGAGGTAAGGATCAAGATCCATTCTTTTTTTTCCATATGAGTGTGCAATTGACCTGGCACTGAAAAGAAATCCTTTATCCACTGTACCATCACCTTTCTAATTAACCACTTGGTCATATACCTGACATAGAAGCAGTTTTTAAAAAGATTTCTCTTTTCTATAATATGCCTCCTTTCAAGACTATCTCCTTCCACCTGTTAAAAGTTGATCAATTTTCACATTTGTAGAGATGTGGATGGACCTAGAGACTGTCATACAGAGTGAAGTAAGTCAGAAAGAGAAAAACAACTATTGTAGATTAACGCATATATGTGTAATCTAGAAAAATGGTACAGATGAACTGGTTTGCAGGGCAGAAATACACGCAGATGTAGAGAACAAACGTATGGACGCCAATGGGGGAAAGCGAGGGTGGGTGGTGGTGGTGGTGGGATGAATTGGGAGATTGGGATTGACATATATACACTAATATGTATAAAATGGATAACTAATAAGAACCTGCTGTATAAAAAAAAGAGTTGACCAATTTTCATTAGGAAAATGCAAATCAACAACACAGTGATATTGTATTTCATACCACTAGAATGACTATAATTAAAAAGAAAGACAATAGGGCTTCCCTGGTGGCGCAGTGGTTGAGAGTCCACCTGCCGATGCAGGGGACACGGGTTCGTGCCCCGGTCTGGGAAGATCCCACATGCCGCGGAGCGGCTGGGCCCGTGAGCCATGGCCGCTGAGCCTGCGCGTCCGGAGCCTGTGCTCCGCAACGGGAGAGGCCACAACAGTGAGAGGCCCGCGTACCGCCAAAAAAAAAAAAAAAAAAAAGACAGACAATAACAAATGTTGATGAGGAAGTGGAGAAACTGCATCCCTTATTCACTGCTGGGGGAAATGTACAGTGGTACACTTTGGTAAACAATTTGGTCGTTCCTCAAAAAGCTAAACACAGATTTACCATATGACCCAGCAATTCCACTTCTAAATGCATACCAAAGAGAACTGAAGATATTACGTTCACATAAAGCGTTGGCACACGAGTGTTTACAACAGCATTAGTCATAATAGCCAAAGTATAAACAACCCAAATGTTCATCAACTGATGGATAAACAAAATGTGGTAAATCCATACAATGAAATATTATTCAGCAATAAAATGTAATGAAATACTGATACATGCTACCATGACAGGGATGAACCTTGCAACCCTTCGCTAAGTGAAATGTCAGTCACAAAAGAGTACAGATTGTACAATTCCATTTATAGGAGATGTCCGTAATAGGCAGATCTAGAGAGACAGAAAGTAGATTAGCGGCCGCATAAAGCAGTGCGGTAGGTGGGAGCAAGATTCCGGGGACTGGCTGTCAACAGTCACCGGGGTTTGTTTCGGGGGGTTATGAAAATCTAAACTCAGTGTGATGATGGTTGCACACCTCTGAAGATACTGAAAACCACTGAATTGTATCCTTTAACATGGTGAATTTTATGAGATTCATAACTGTGATCATAGAAGGCGAATTTAGGGGATGTTCATTTTCTCTAATTATCACAATTCCATATTTTCTGTAATACATGCAGGCCAGGAATTGAAAAAATTATTCCAACTTTTTCTTGTAAAACCAAAAGAAAAGAAAGAATGTGTGTAACCAGGCAATAGATTGGTAAGGAGGTAAATTAGCAAAAGCTTTATGGAAAACTATTCAGCTGTCTAAAAATTCCAAAACCATTAATACAGTTTTGTGTCTTATAGTGTTATCTCAACTACGTAAACAAAGTCAAGCAAAACAAGGCAACGCTAAAAGTAAGGATGGTAGAAAAGCTACTGAACTATTAATAGCTGTGTCTTCTGACGATGAAGTTATAGCAAAGACTTATTTTCTTCTTTCTACTTCTCTGTTACCTCAAATTTTTTGCCGTGCACATAATATTGCTTTCACAGGCACAAGCATAAACATTTTTAAATGGCTGGAAAACTATTCATAATATAGTTAAAGGAAAATGAGTCTGCGTCTACAGGGTGCGATATTTTAAGGCGGATTACAGTTATGACGCACAAAATAATCTCAAAATCTGCACTACTCTTGCAACAACTTCAAAAAGTCTCTTAATACAAACGTTAGTGGTGGAGAATTTTGCTTTACCTATATCTTAAAAAGCAGTACTGCGTATTAGCTTTCGTTTTGGCAGTACGGTTTGTTGGGAAAAATACAGACACTGCAACTGTGGACCATCTGGGTGAGACCAAAGTCACTCTACATGTCAAGAACAGGGCTGAGCAGCTGCGGTTAGAAGAAACGTTCTCTTGGTCGTATTTTTCTTGATAAGCCCCCACTACGTGCACTTGAAAGCTCGTCGTGTGTAAATGAGCGTGTGCATTGCGAGCCCAGCCTGCCGGCTCGATTAGGACTTTGGTTTCTAAGTGCGGCTGTTTCTCCGCCCCGCGTCCCTGGTGGGGCAGAGGCTGCGCGCAGCGCTGGTCGGGCCCGGGGGTGCCTGGGGCGAAGGGCGCCGCCGCCTCCCCCGGGAGGGCTCCTCACAGTCAGCCGCCTGTCGGTCGGCCAGTGCGCGCGCCAGCGCCCCTCACGCGGCTCACTCACCGCTGTCCTCTCCGTCCAGCGCTCGATGCAGCCGAGCCGTCTCGCCGTCCAGGGTGACGGCCAGAGACCGCAGCTTCCCGCAGAAGCCCCGGATCAGATCCATGGACCAGCCCCACGCTCGTCCTCAGCGCCCGCGCACGTTTGAATCCCGGCGCCGGAAACGCCATTGGTTCCGCGACTCGCGCAAGGCCCTTCTCGCGAGAGCTGAAGCCTCGCGCGAGGAGACGGGCGGCGCGTCGAGAAAGCGCGCTTGCGGCTTCCGGCTTCCGGCTTCCGGCGTCGTGTGCCGGTGTGAGGAGGGCGGCCGTGAGGCGCGGCTGGTGAGTGTTGGGGCGCGGTCGGGTTGGCCTGCGGGCGGCGGCGGGGCTCCCCTCTCCCTTCTCCCCGTGGCCGGCGCGCTGCCGACTCCCGCTTCTGTGCCCTCGGCAGGCGCCATGTTCCTGACCGCGCTCCTGCGCCGCGGCCGCATCCCCGGCCGGCAGTGGATCGGGAAGCACCGGCGGCCGCGACCCGTGTCGGCGCAGGCGAAGCAGAACATGGTTCGCCGCCTGGAGGTCGAGGCGGAGAACCACTACTGGCTCAGCCGGCCTTTCCTCACGGCCGAGCAGGAGCGGGGCCACGCGGCAGCCCGCCGGGCGGCCGCCTTCCAGGCGCTCAAGGCGGCGCAGGCGTCCAAGTTCCCCGCGTCCCGGCGGCTGGAGGACCAGCTCGGCCACCTCAAGGTCACCGGGAAGTGGTCCTGACCCGCGCCACGCCGCCTGCGTCCTGCGGCGACGAGCGGGAGCCTCTGGCCGGAGCCCCACGGAGCCCCGGCCAAGCCGAGCGAGTGCCTGCGACGGAGGCCCCGGGCCCGCGCTCCCCACCGCCCGCAGTGTGTCTCGGTCGGATCGCGTCTCGCTTCTCTTGTCCTGAGGACGGAACGGACGGCGCCTGCGTCTTACGGGATGCGGAACGCAACCTGCGCGCAGCCGCAATAAAGCTGCCGACCGCGCTCTGGCCTCTGGGCCTCGGTGCGAGATTCTGCCGGGGGCTTTGCCGTGCATGCTCGCTTACCTTCTGCCGACAGGTCTTGCCTAAGCGGACATGAAAAAAATCTACTCTTCCAGTTAAACGCGCTCCTAAAAATAGCGGTTTCTGGTGAGATTTGCTCCAAAAATTGGACAATTGGACATCGTCTATTTTGGGGGACTTCCCCCGGAACTAAGACCCTTAAGCCAGGCGGCGCAGCCAAAAAACAAACCAGACAAACAATAGTCTGTTTAAAAAAAATCAGGTTGTCACCTCAGTATTGAAATTTAAGGATGATTTATGTGTTTTGGATATGAGTCCTTTTTCAGGTATTCTTTTTCCAGTGTTCGATTTTTCATTCTTTTAACAGAATGGCTTTCAAAGAATGGAAGTTCTTAGGTTTGATGAAGGGGACAATTGAAAATTGTTCAATAAAAGCTAAATTAAAACGTTTTTGATAAAGCCGTGTGTGCTCTGGCGTAGGCAGACCACAGTGTCGTCGCACTCAGGTAGTCCCCGTGGTTACCCGAAGGATCAGCCCCATCGCTTTCCCAAGGCAACACTGTACCTTGCCACACCTGCCAGGTGACTAAAGCAACAGTCATACTCTTAACAACAACAACAGCAACAACAGCTGTTCAAATACAGGACTTTATTTATTTATTAATAAAGTAATCATTATTACGATTTTTGAAAAAAACAAGTTTTAAAATGTTCAGCCTTCATGTTAATGTAGGTTAGGCCACCCAAAAGGCAAAGCAAAGATAACATTAAGTCATGGTCCAGGGTTACACTTATGAAAAACAAATACAAGATTTACGGGACATGATATGTAAAAACAACCAAAGTAAACTATTTCAAATTTGTTTATATAAAAACATATTAAAGATCACTTCAAAATAGTGTCCACCTTTTCTGTAAATGGGCATAGACTAACCTGCAATCATGTACAAATGTGATAAACTCAACAGCTTTCTGAAGCTTTTAATACAAACACAATTCCTTGCTGCTTTATGCAACTCAACAAAATAATACAAAGTGAAGTCGTTAGAAAAATATGGACCTTGCTGAATCTATCTTGCATTTTTAATTTAAGTTGGAAAATATAGTTCAGATCATAAGAAACACATGAATTTTAGACTTACATATTAGCTGTATCTTATAGAATATGAGATACGGTCTTTATTTTGGCTGAAATGCAAAAATATGGTTAATTTCTCTAACAGATTAGTTAAAAATACTTTCCATTGATAGCAGTGCTAGTCCTAGAACAAAACGTAAGCAAAACATCTGTAAGTCAGTTGTCTTATCAGCGCCCCAAATATGCAGATCCTAACACTGAGCCCTTAAAATGCATCTGCTTTAAAGATGACGGAAGGGAAATCTCACATGACTGAAAATCTGAAAATCCTACAAACAGTCAAAATCTGCTATTAATAGAAATAAATTCAAGTAAACATTGCATATTTGATTTAAGCTAAGTTAACTTATGACACTTTGGATCATAACCACTAAATATGTCAAAGGATTTTAAAAAATCATCCATATGCAAAGATGAAACTATACTATGTAAGCGGTGCAAGTTCAGTGACCACTAAGCTGTAGCTGCTCTTTGGTTTGGCACAGTGACAGTGGTCAGATGCCTCAGGTACTGAATATTCAAGTAAGTTTGTACCCACGTAAAACCAAGTTTCCTGTCTAATTTGTTTTTAATGGCAATGGCAAGACCTGAAATTCAACTTTTATTTTCCTTAAATATTATCACAACTGTTCAAGTGTTTGAAGGAACAAAGACAGTACTAATAAATTTTGACAGGGCTTCATTCTGACCATTTCTCCGCAAAGGTTGGCAGCACTAATCAATCCCAGAGAAATACCAAAGAGTCAGCCTTTCCCTGATTCCCATACCACTTGTAGGCCCTTGCCAACAGTCATTAATATGTACAACTAAACGAAGCCAAATATTTAGAACATGGCAAATGTTGGCCATAAATTAATTAAACCAAAGGTAACTAAATTAAAAGGCTTTAGCTGAAAATTCCTGAAAAGGTGTTTACTAATGCTATTAAGATGATGTTAACATAGTGAAAGAACTGAAAAAGAAACACCACAAAAGCACCCAAATAGGTTAAAGGGAAAAGTAAGTTTCCTCAGTTGTTAGGTGCATGCAAATCCTTTGACCTGAATGTAAAAATACCCACAAGAAGTACCAGGACATTTCTGAAAGCAGTCACTTACGTTTAAACATTTACTATTTCCTTATAATACTCAAACCGCCAAACTGAAGTGGTGTTTCTGGTTGGTAAACTGATATCCCTTAACTCTCATAAGTTTTCTAGAATCAAGATTATTAAGACTACAGTGTTGAAATAAAGGTAGAAACTGTATTACAGTATTCCAAACTATATTTTCAAAGCTAAACTCATTCCTCTAGTTCAAAGGGGGAAAAAATTACTTGCTTTTAACATCTAATATTAATATAGCCCATGGAATTAGACAAATCCTATAAATTATAAACCTGGAATAGTAGGCTATAAAATTTGTGCTACATTAGGAGATTATAGAGCTATCCCTAGTATATTGTTTGGCGTCCAGAAGGAACTCCAAATATACCTGTTGGACGAATGTTAAGTAAGGTATTATGCAAAATTAGAAATTGAAGAATGTTAAAGGTCGTCCAGTCGAAATCATTCTTAACACCCCTCTCCCCAACCCCATTTTATAGACAAGGAAACTATAACATGTTTTTACAGACGCTGGTTAAAACTGATCTCCACCCACCACTGGAAGCAATCAGTCATTTTAGCTTGTGTGTGTCTGACTAAGCAGAGTATAAAGGAGGAGTAACATCTGTATATTGTTTCTCCGCTATAGGACACTATTTTCCTTTAGAATCAATGCAACGATCCCTGTCACTTAGATTGGATTTCAAAAGGAAAAGGGGGATAAGTGTCTAGGCAGAAAGGGGTTGCTGTTAGGAAGTCAGATTTAAAATCCTGCATGTAAGAGTGGAATCCACCTCTCAGAGAATGGAAGCTTTGAATGATACTCAAGTGAGAATTTCCTTCTCGGGAGCAGTGTTATGCTGAACAGTCTGACCCTAGTTCAAATTGTATTTTATGTTGCTGTTTAAGCTATTATAGGATTACTGTAAAAAGTTTCAAAGCAAATTTCAGTCATTACCTAAATTGAAATTTGCAAGTCAGCTCAGCAGCAGGCAGCACTCTGAAAACATACTTTAACAGCTTTCTGTAGCTTGTCTTTCGCTTTATTTTTCTTCCAGCCACTTCTACCCAATCCTACTGTGTCCAGTATTTCTACAGCACACGTAACCTTTGTTTCTCTACCTGTATAAATACCCATGAAAGTTCAACAAGAGTATATTGAGAGCAGAGAGAAACAAAAAAATTTCTTATACTGCCAAATTTTCTTTAAGCCTTGGGCACAACACTGCACATGGTTTAATTAATGCTTAGAACTAAGCCTTCAATGAATTATACAAATATGCTCCATGTTTTAAATGATTAGGTATCTAAATCCTTCTGAGTGTTATTTTATAGCAACAATAAAAAAAATCTTTAGTAAAAATGTTGAAAAGTATAAAACAGTAACTATAAATTAGCAAACACCAAGTTGTTTTTAAAGCAATTATTTTCTTTTTCTTACACAGTACAAGCACTCTCAGCCACCATACTGACCTAGATGTACTTCACTTAAAACAAGTTTTTTACCTTGTGTTTCTGGAGTGAAAATTTATATGGATACTAAGAACTCTAATAATGTAACTCAGGTATCAAAAGAATACATACGCCATGTTAACATGTGACCTGACAGCTCATATTATAGCATATCATAATACGTTATTATGAGTAAATGTTATTTCCAAAGTAAAATTAAGTCACTTTTGTAGCTGTAAGTCAGTGTTGAACAAGTGGGCTCATTTAAGATTAAGGCATCTTCCAGCTCTGGAGCAGTGCTTCTGTGGATCCAACAATCTGTACAAAGGTTTCCTTTTTTAAAAAATATATCTTCATTTATACTTCAATTATTTAATTCCACTGATCATCATCTTGCGTATAAAACTGAAAATATTCAGTCCATAATGTTTTTTATAAACCTATAAAACCGGAAACAATTGAATTATTGATTAAAACTTGATTTTATATTTCTGAAAATAAGATTAAATAGTTCTTTGGGCTAAGGTATAAAGCTGCTAGTTCTTTGGGCTAAGGTATAAAGCTGCTAATACAACACAAAAGGGAAGAAATACTTTAATATTACTAATATTCTAATAATAATAAAGGTTCTTAGACGCTGTAAATAAGGGACAGATCACTGACTTTCCCTGAAGCCATTAAGTGAGCATTTTAATAGAGGCAGATCCTTACACTTTTCCCTTAGTGTTAACTTGGGCATAATCTGAGAAGACTGCTATCAGATGTTTATGGGAATTTCAGTGAGGATTCTCAACCACCGCGAGCATCAGCCATTGTTCCGCCTACAGCCTACACTGAGAAGACGCGGTGGGGCTGCCAATGACACGGGATCACCGCCTGCAGCTCCTGCTGCCCTCTGCCTGCCCGGAGCCCCACCGGGGGCTGTTTCTGATGCTCTCTGCGTCTTAGGCTCTGGCTGTGACTTGGACATGGACTCCAGGTCCTTGTAAGGAACTGAATGCTAATGATAAACACCAAGCAAGGAAGCAGATGTCCCCTAGATGAGACTACAGATGAGAACAGAGCAACTGAGGTAATAAAGGTGTGTTGTCTTAAGCTGCTAAGTGTGTGATAATTTGTTAGGTAGCAATAGGTAACCAAGAAACACTACACGTAGGTTTTCAAAACTCTAACAGCTGCGCGTGATGCTGCTGAGCCAGTGAGCTTAGCTTCCGACTTGAATGTGCATACCTGTCTTCTCTGTTTTTAAGCAGCAGGAGAGTTCACTACATCCCTGCATTCAGTCAGTGTTAGCACTGCCCTCACTGCTCCTACTGGCCCATGGGGAAGGGCTTCTATTCCTACTTCAATCAACCTCCTCTGGCTACCGCGCCTCCTCTGGCTACTGCAAAGGCATCACTGACTCATGTACTTGGCTGCAGTAAGCTGCTCTTCTGCTGTATCTTTTACCAAGTAAATAACATCAATGAACCTCTTAAGTCTTTTTTTCAGACTTTAATCTTAGTCACTCTTCTCTGGATCAAATATCTTCAGTAGTGGGCAAAAGTCACCTTTTTTCCTTAAACTAATTAATAAGGTACCGTTCAGTGAAAAGGGTAGTTGTCCATATACCAATCCTAACAATTTTTATTAGTTTCCTCATTAATCTACCAATAAATATCCAGTAAGATCATGCTAGGAGTGGTAAGAAAAATGGGAGTTAGGCAGACGTTACCTTCCAATCTCTCCTGAACTACCTGATTTTGCTGATATAATGGAAAGAGTAAAAAAGACTGAATTGCAAACTGTTTTGAGATTATGACATGCAAATAAACTAATTTTTGGAGAAATTACCTTTATACTGTCTTACCTTGCTCTTATTCAACTGGTTAGTTATGAACAAGTGGTACTCAATTTTCTATTGCCACTGTTACATGGTTATTTGTCCCTGTAAGCACATAATTATATATGACATGACAAAAAAAGAAGTATTAAGTTTCTGGCTAAATGGTAAAATTGATGATTACAGTAAAAGCAAGTATTATGTAAGCACTAAATAGGCTTCTGGTGCCAACCATTTGCCTTCTGTTAGAACCCAGAAGGAAGGAAAGCAGTGCTAAAATCTCAAAGTCTGGTTTTATGCTTATTTTTGTAAAAACGTCCATTGGCTCTAAAGATGTTCAGGAGCAATAATTTCAAGTTCACAAATGGATTTTTCCCTTTATTTTATACTGAGGGTCTAATGGCCTGAATGAAGATCTTTTTTTAAAAATTTATTTTATTTTATTTATTTATTTTTGGCTGTGCTGGGTGTTTGTTGTGGTGCACGGGCTTCTCACTGCAGTGGCCTCTCTTGTTGCGGAGCACAGGCTCCAGGCACGTGGGCTTGAGTAGTTGTAGCACACGGGCTCAGTAGTTGTGGCTCACGGGCTCCAGAGCACAGGCCCAGCAGCTGCAGCACATGGGTTCTGTTGCTCTGCGGCATGTGGGATCCTCCCGGACCAGGGCTCGAACCTGTGTCCCCTGCATTGGCAGGTGGATTCCTAACCCTTGGGCCACCAGGGAAGTCCCCTGAATGAAGGTCTCAATGAAACTAATTTAAGAGAATTTAAATGCTGCTGAAAGCCAAAATGACAGTAACAACAAATCAGAAATCGCGACAGCAAGCTTTCAAGTTTTAGGGTATTTCCTAGAGTTAGTACCAAACCATTTTCCTACAGTGCAAGAAGAATGTTATTACTAGTATTATTAAGAACCACAGATATGTTTTAAGCTATAATGCTAGTGAGTGGCCAGACTATATTATAAACCGAGGCCTGATTCAAAAGCCCACTTGTGTCTTATCAACTGTTGTATAATGTACCACAGTTCATGAAATGATTAAGAGTCATCATGGTTCAAATACATTCAGTGCACTCTTTTTATACTAAGACAAGACAGCCAAAGAGTACAAGGCATTTCAAAATTATTTTCAAATAAGCAAAAGCTATGACCCCCAAAATAACCTTGTTTAAGCATTATCCAGAATATTATGCCGAAAGAATTTTCTACATCTGAGGTGACAAAACACACGGCTGGGTAACAACAAGGAAAAACAAAATTACGAACAGGAAAAAACACAGCAGCAGCCACTACACTTCCTCACTCAACCTTCGCCTCCGTGAAAGCTACCAGTAAACGCTAACGGCCCACCTATAAGATATTTTATTAAAAAGTTTCAAATATTTTAGTATTTTAAAATAGCACATAATGTATTTTAATTTTTCCACATTTATTAAACCTGGTGATTTTCATTTTAACCAGACAAAGCAATGTTTTCAGGTGACGGCATTACCTGATCTGATAACACCTTCTTCAGATCCATTCTCTAGCCACTGAGATTCACTGTCCAACAAGCGGTTTTTTGATTCACTAAGCGGTTTGATAGGAAAGGGTGGGTTTGAGCCAATACTGAAAGAGGAGCAAATAATTTAGTAAATAGTCTAATGCTCAATTAATAATACTTAATTAATAAGCAGCAAATTAGTATTCCTTCTCCTAAATATGTGAGGGCAACTCATGAGATCTCAGCACTCTGAAAAAGCTCCATCTTCAGGAGAAAATGTGCCCCAACCCCCCCGCATTAAATGGCTCTCTAGACCCAAGAACTTGTACTCAGCACTGCCAACGAAAACAATTAGATGAAAGAAAAACAGCTTCAGAGGCCAATCTGAAACATTTTTAACATGTTAATCAAGAGCCGTAAGGTAGCACAAGGACAGGTGAGGATCTATGTCTGTGGCCAGGACAAAAAGATTACCTGTCATTTCCCAAGTTTTCTGCTTTCTACCTCTGCAGTATAGATCTAAGGGGAAAAAATGATTTAGTGATTTAGCGTAGACTTAAGTTTTCTAGCTAAGACATCCAGGGAGGGAGGGAATGGAGGAAAAAAAGAAGAAGGAAAAGGGAACTAGTATTGTTGGGGACCCACTATGGGCAGACGCTGTGCTGGGTGCTTTCTACACACCATCGCAATCTTCACAATAACCCCCGAAGGGAGTACAAATCCTCCTCTCATAGAGCTGGCAGCTGAGGCTCAGACAGTTTAAGTAACTTCTTGGAGCTCTGAGGTCCTAGGTTCTAAGGCCTATGTTCTTCCAAAATTAATCCGCTAGCTTGGAATTTATAATCCCTCCTCCCCCACAACTTATTTCTGTAGTCAGTAAGTTTCAAGTGTTTCACTTTGACAGAAGCATCTCTATCTCCTTTAAAATTTCATTTAAAATGAACTATTTCTCTGAATTTATGAATCAGTGTGCTCGCCATACAAACTCTGAGAAAATATCCTCTAAGACGAAGAAGAAAAATTTTGTATTTGTATTTTTGAATCCTCATTAATATCATTTTCACGCTGCAGTTAAAATCTGTTTATCAAAATAAAATGGTGAATAGTACAATGACTAACTTCTTTGAAAATGTAACTGATGTAAACCAACATAATCAAATCTTGAAAGAGTCTTCGTTTCTAGGAAGAGGCAGCACAGGTAGGGTAGCCGTGCTTCCTACCCTGCCAGACGCGTCCAGTGACATGAGACTGTCCTGCTTCAACTACTAACAGCAAGCGTTCACTTTATTACTCTCAAAAGTGTTCTGGTTTGAATCATAAAAAAATATGGTTATCCTGAGCATATCAGCTATATCCACATTTTAACCCTCAGTTAAAAAAACTGAATAGAATTTCTCTTTATCTGTGCTGGCTTGCTACGTCACTACTATATTCATCTATGTATCCCACACACACACACACACAGTTTGCTCTATAATGAATTCTGAAAAACGTAATGACAAGAAGCGCACCTTCTGGTATTTTCACTGTGGTTTGAAACAGATGCTTGTTCTGGATCCGTCCCCACAAGACGAGTCGGAAAACTGCAGCCATCACCCTGACTGCATAAGAAAAATATCAGTGATAATTTAATCATGTTCAGTTCAATCTAAGTGGTCAATTTAACACCTATTTTCCAGAGGCATGGTATAAAATGATCACAACTTGTCATTTCAGAGAATGATTTCTAAGATTTCTAATTTAGACGGTTATTAGACTCTACTGAGGAAGTAAGTCTTTTTCTTTTATAATTTACATATAGTTAAAAATAGTATCTTCCATGACTATTAAAATGATCATGTCTATTAAAGTTATGATAAACATACATATTCAAATATTTGGGTAACTGACCTGCTTATCACAATCATTTAAAGATATCATAAATGCTCAAACTGAAATTCAAGATGTAAGTTCCACATATTTATTTATTCAACAACGTTCATTAAACGAAAATATACTGGATGTTCTGAGTACCATTTGAAGTGCTAGGGATATACCACTGAACAAAAGAAAAGAAAATCTCTGGCTTCAAGAAGTTCACAACTTAAAAAAAAGTACAGCTATGCCTTCTACATTCTAAAAACATCAAAACTGTGTACCGCAGGGAATTCCATTTCCAGCCAAGATGGATTAAACGGTATATTTGACCTCCTGTTGAACAGTACATACAACAACTCTTTTCAAAACAGGCAGCACAGAACTGTGGTGTCTGAAAGAAGAGAAACCAACCAAGGAGTTGCAGCTTCTGCCAGAACTTGAGCACCAACAGGGGGATGTGCAGAGCAAGGTGGTCTCACTGAATTAAGGTGACAGAGATGGGAGTTTCGAGAAGACGAGGAGGTTTGCTTCTATCGGACAGAGCTGAGGAAGAGGGATATGTGCAGAGAAAGGGCTACAGAAATCTGCACAGGGTTTTACTTGAGTCTTCTGATGAATACTAAGCCACACATGTGAATCTGGGAAAAGAACAACTGGGGAGTGTAAGCTGAACAATTCAGAGCCTGCCCAGCACTGAAAGCCATTTGCATTCGACCTGCCAGAGTAGAGAGACCTCACTGAACATGTGGATACGGCAGAGACCGCAGCAGGCTCTCACCTTTGCTGTAGGACTAAACTTGCCCTAGAGAAAATGCTACTTTACACCCAAGCACAGGTTTAAGCAAGCATCAGGAGGACTAAGCTGAAACAGAAGTCAGCCAAAACAAAATTCAACATCCTTTAAAGGGAGACCAAATTTAAACACTCAGAATTCAAAGTGTCCACCATCCAGTCAAAAATTACCAGCATAAAAAGCAGGAGAATGTGATCACAACCGGAAGAAAATAAAGTCAACAGAAAAGATTTAGAAATGACCGTGACCACTTGAAACAGAGACGCTAAACCAGTGACTATAAATATGTCCATGAATTAACTGGAGAAAGTGGATATAAAGAGAAACGAAATGTAAAATATAAAAAAGAACCAAATTGAACTTCTGGAGCTGAAAAATAGAATATCTGAAATAATTCACTGGATGAGCTTAACAGTAGACAACACAGAAGAAAAGATAAGTGAACTCACAGACGTAACAACAGAAACAATCCAATTCGAAGCAAAGAGAAAAAAGATGGAGGGGGAGAAGGGAGGGACAACAGCAATGACCGGTGGGTCACGACATATATTTAAGAGAACTGAAAAGCTAGTGGGGGAAGGGCACAGGAAGAGGGAAGCAGGCAGAAAAAACAATTGAAAATTATTTCAAAATTATTCAGATTGGACTTCCCTGGTGGCACAGTGGTTAAGAATCCTCCTGCCAATGCAGGGGACACAGGTTAGAGCCCTGATCCGGGAAGATCCCACATGCCATGGAACAACTAAGCCCATGCGCCACAACTACTGAGCCTGCGCTCTGGAGCCCGCAAGCCACAACTACTGAGCCCATGTGCCACAACTAGTGAGCCCGTGTGCCACAACTACTGCAAGCCGTGTGCCTAGAGCCTGTGCTCCGCAACAAAGAGAAGCCACTAAATGAGAAGCCCGCACACAGCAACAAAGAGTAGCCCCTGCTCGCTGCAACTAGAGAAGGCCTGCGCACAGCAACGAAGACCCAATGCAGCCAAATGAATGAATAAATAAATGAATAAATAAATAATTCAGATTTGATGAAAACTACAAGTTCATAGATCCAAGAATCCTAATGAACTCCAAAGAGGATAAACACAAGGCAAACCGTACTAAGGAACATCATCATCAGACTACTTAAAACCAGTGATAAAGATAAAATCTTAAAAGTAGCCACAGGGGAAAAAAAGACAGTAATTTACAAGCATACCTCGTTTTATTGTGTTTCATTTTACTGTGCTTTGCAGATACTGTGATTTTTATAAATTAAAGGTTTGAGGCAACCCTACATTGAGCAAGTCTTTCGGTGCCATTTTCCCAGCAGCATTTGCTCACTTTGCGTCTCTGTGTCACATTTTGGCAATTCTCACAATACTTCAAACCCTCCACCAGCAAAAAGATTACGACTTGCTGAAGGCTCAGATAACGATTAGCAGTTTTTAGCAATAAAGTATTTTTAAATCAAAGTATGTACATTGTTTTTTGTTAGACATAATGCTATTGAACAATTAAGAGTCTATGGTTATAGACTGTTATATGCACTGGGAAACCAAAAAATTCGTATGACTCACTTTACTATGATATTTGCTTTATTGCGGTGGTCTGGAACCAAACCTGCAATAATCTCGAGGTGTGCCTGTACAAACAGTGGAATAAAGATAAGAGAGAGGCTGATTTATTGACACAAACAACACAAGCCAGATGATAATGGAACAACATCTTCAAAGAAGGGGGGAAAAAAACAAAGACAAAAAACCCAACTGCCAACATTGAAATTTCTGTTTAGAGAAAATAACCTTAAAAAATAATAGTCTATGTTCCAACCAGTCGGAGTGGAAACACCTGAATGTAAGAGACAACAGATAAAGCGCACAGAAGAGACCGGCGCACTTGAAGAGGAAACTCAGGAAAACGACTGAACAGAAGGTGAGCAGCCACCAGTGAGCCGTGGCGGAGCCTCCTGAGGAGCCACAGACGTGTAGCTGGGGTCCCTGCAGGGACCAGGGGAGGGAGGCGGCAGAAGAAATACTTGAACAGACAGTGGTTAAAAGGACTTTCCAAATCTGCTGAAAGTTTAAGAATTACAGATCCAAGGAGCTCAACAATCCTAAGCAAGAGAATCATGAAGAAAACGACACCAGGCATGTCATAATCACATTGCAAGAAACTAGTGATAAACAAAATCTTAAAAAGCAGCCAGAGAAAAATGTCATATTACACAAATAATAATAAACATAATATCCACAAACTTCTCATCAGAAACAATGCAAGCAGCACCTACAATTCCACAATTCTACAACCAAGCAAAACGTCTTTCAAAAATGAAGGCAAGGGCTTCCCTGGTGGCACAGTGGTTGAGAGTCCACCTGCCGATGCAGGGGACACGGGTTCGTGCCCCGGTCCGGGAAGATCCCACATGCCGTGGAGCGGCTGGGCCCGTGAGCCATGGCCGCTGAGCCTGCGCGTCCGGAGCCTGTGCTCCGCAACGGGAGAGGCCACAACAGTGAGAGGCCCGCGTACCAAAAAAAAAAAAAAAAAAAAAAAAATGAAGGCAATTGGGAATTCCCTGGCCGTCCAGTGATTAGGACTTTGAACTTTCACTGCTGGGGCCTGGTTCAAGCTCTGGTCAGGGAACTAAGATCCCATGTGGCGTGGCCAAAAAAAAAATAAAAAAAAGAAAGAATGCAAATATGTCATTTTCAGACAAAATAACAAGCAATACAGTTCCTTGTTAAGGGAAAAAAGGAAAAAACCCACAACACTTACAAATATGGTACTTGAATTTCAAATACTTTTTCCTTCTCTATAATGACTTTTGGTATATACATGGCCTAGGACGGCTGAGAATTTGAGAGAAAAGGAACTTATGAATCATCTTGAGCATATATTCTCATTTAAATTTAAATGCAGGTAAAAACTGCATTATGTGTTGGGTCTTCTTTGATTTAAGACACAACAGAATACATAACCTGTACTGGAAATCTTTGAAGATATGGCTAATAAATATAAATTCTTATGATTCTTTACTTCACAAACTTATTTTCATTTTGAAAGAAAAAGAGTGATTCTTATTTTCTATGAATCATCTTTTTTTCTCATTCCAATATATGCCTAAACTCTCCTTCACCCTTATAAAAAACATGAAAAATAAAATATTTCATGTAATCAAGATATTCTGAGTTTTCATTCTTAAGGCTCACAATGTCATAATATACTATATTCTCTGAATCATTTAATCAGAGAGACAATCACAGGTTCCATAATTTCTGAGACGTGCATTTTATAAACTACCTTGAAAATATTGGAAGTAGCCAATATTTCTTTTCATCACCAAAGACTTGTCTCCAATTTTTACTGCATCCAAGCGAGAAACCGTTTCCATCAGGTCCATATGAAAATGTGGGTGCACGGAATGATTCTGTTACAGATATATATTACAAAAAAGAAGAGTTAACCTATTCGAAAATTATAGGAGGGAAGGAAAGTACCAATTTTTTTCTTTTTAAACTTTTTTGGGAAAAAATATAACCTCTTGAATATTTCATCACCCTTATAAACTGAAAATGTCAAAATAATTATGTGATATTAAGGAAAATCGACTGAAGAATGTTCAATACACCTTAGCCTTTTTCTTTCTTTTTTTTTTTTTTAAAGATATTCTATCTCTTGCAACTTCACTCATTCATTATGTATCAACTTCCTACTACGGCCTATGGCAAAGCACTAGGTTTTGGGATCCCAAGGTAAAGTAGATGAAATTCTGACCAAAGAACCCACAGTCTAACAAACGTCTATCAGAATGATAGTGTGATAGAGATACAGGCGGGGTGGTGGCCAAGGAAGGTGAAAGATGCAGGAGGTGACGCCTGAGCTCGATCCTGAGCTGTGAATAACAACAAGTGAGGAAGCTGATGGGGGCCAGAACCTAGGATCTCTGTTTAAAGAAAGAATGCATGGCGGAATGTTTTATAAGCTATGGATAAGAAGGAGCCAGGGAGAGACGGATTGGGAAAGGTTGATGACACAGAAAAGTGAAGTAAAAACTGATGGAAAGATGGATTGGGAAAGGTTGATGACACAGAAAAGTGAAGTAAAAACTGAAGGAAAGATGGATTGGGAAAGGTTGATGACACAGAAAAGTGAAGTAAAAACTGAAGGAAGAAAGTTCTAGAAGAAATGGGATGGCCTTTAGAAAAGTTCTAAAGATTAGATAGATACCAGATAGAGATAGATACCAGAAAAGACATCGTGTCCGCAGAAGTTAGAAAGAGGGTGACAGGGATGGGTTTGAAAGTAGGAATGTTTGTGTGAGGTTATAAAGGTGAGACGGTAAGAATTTACTTGTGACAACTTCTAATTTTTCTATGAAGCGTTCACAAAATAGGTAAGGAAAATAGGGAGGATGATGAAAGTCTGGAATACCTATTGTGGGTAATAAGGTGGCAAACCTGATCAGAAACACGTGACATTACTGCCAAATAGAGCTGAGGGTCTAAGTGAGGTCTGAGGCTTTGAATCTGTAGTTGTGACCACCTCTGTGGGAGCGAGACGGCCTTCACCAGCTCTCTCCAGCCCCATCGCACTGGGAGAAGAACGCATCGCTGGAATAACCTGGGTCAGGGGCTGGCAAAGGCGTTACGGGAGGAGAGGCACTTAGGGGCGTGTGTAATGTGAGGGTGCTGCTGGGAGCTTGGGGGCATTTATTACAGGATCTAGAACGGAAAAGGGAGAGGAACAAAGCCAGACGGGAAAGGAACGTGGGAGAAAAGCGGTGGAGCGTGGAGGACTCAGTAAGCTAAAAAGGGCGCACACTGGAACACGGAAAGGGAGAGCTGAACGGATGAAGACTGTGGTCAGCGAATGGAAACTTCAAGGTGAAAATGTGAGGCCTCTTCAGTTTCAAGTGATGAAAGGTTCAGTGTTCGGGTACAGGAATGACTGGCTATCAGGATCAAAGAGACCAACCAGCCTTTCTGGGGTGACAGCGGCAGTTTGAATGTATTAATAGAAACTCTGTAACATGAGAAATGATTCAAGGTAGGGCGGTGACAGCTCTGAGGAAGGTACAAGTGATGCCCCAAAGGACATCTGGAAGCAGCAGTGGAGAGCTGGGTAACACCAGGGTGTGTGGGGAGTGGTGTGTTAGGGGAAGGTTTTTCAAAGTCTGGGTTTAAACATCTGAATAGGCTGTAAAATCAATTCAGTGCTTTGAAACCAGCATTTCTTTTTAAAGAACTGGAACAGAAAATATTAGAGTATTTTGGACAGAGTAGACATTAATGATGTTTTATGAAGATTCTGCTTATTCTACTTACATAATTTTATAAATGTGTGTGCATGCACTAGGCAGTGATATAAAATGATGCATTTCTTACCGTAGTCACTGGTAAAAACGTTTGAAAAAGATTGTTTTTAAGAGAACAATGTGTTTCCCAGGAAGCACTCACCTCTCAGACACCTACAGGGTTTGGGTAGGAAACAAATGAAGCAGGGTGGGAACCGAGGCCAATTAAATGCTCGTGGCCACCGAAGCAGTCAGCCACTACTGAGCTCCTACCGAATGACACCAGGTGGGAAAAGAGGGCCACCAGAGTCGTCAGTTTTGAAAAGAAGAAATCTCCTTTTCTGTGAGAAATCTCTCAGTGTTCAGCTGCTTGGGAGGTCTGAAGAGCTAGGCTTTGCATGTGGGCTGCCTTCTATGACCTCGGGTTGAAGGTGAAGAGATGACAGGATATTCTGTGACGATGATAAATTAATTGACATGAGGAAGCTTATTCACATGGGAAGGGATGAAAGCATGGGAAGTGGAGGAGAAGCAACAGCAGAGTGAGCTGGGAAAGGCGGGGCACCGCACCCTTACCCTGGAAGCCGTCATATTTTACAGGACTCCAAAGACACGAGATTAAAGTGATCCAAATATAAAAGTACCTAAGAATCTCCCTACAGCGTCTGCATCTTTCTGTGTTAAAATATGTCCAACTCTCCTTTAGACAGCAGGGAGTGTTTAACTTTCTTTGGAAACGCTGTGACAGATGCCCATTTTGTTAGCCAATACCTCAATATTCCAGTTATGGCTGGTGTTGCTGTTTACATGCCAATGGTTTAGTCTGAGCGCCACACCACTGTTGTTTAAGAAGTGTGTGTCAGGCTTCCCTGGTGGCGCAGTGGTTGAGAGTCCGCCTGCCGATGCAGGGGACACGGGTTCGTGCCCCGGTCCGGGAAGATCCCACATGCCGCGGAGCGGCTGGGCCCGTGAGCCATGGCCGCTGAGCCTGCGCGTCCGGAGCCTGTGCTCCGCAACGGAAGAGGCCACAGCAGTGAGAGGCCCGCGTACCACAAAAAAAAAAAAAAAAAAAAAAATAGTGTGTGTCCAATTATTGGAATACCTTACTGAATTCTTCCCCAATATTTTCATTTTAAAAAAATAAGCAAAAAAGGGACATAAGTGCTAACATTAGTGATACAACAAATGGAGGAAACAGCTTTTATTAAAATTTATAAAATATAGTCAGTTCTCTACTTTTATATACAACACACTACTGAAAAATTATAGAAAAGTCAATCTTACTTCCTCAACCTTCTCAAAATTATGAACCTTTACATTTATTAAACAGCCATTGTTCCTATCCCGTCCAAGTTAATTTTAATACAGAATTATTTTATCTTTATCATCTTTTGTCCTTCTCTAGATTTCATGTTCATCCGTGTCCATTTTCCTAAATAATTATGCTTTATTTTAACCTACTTACCTATGGTTGTTCTGTTTTTTCCAACTAGCCAGCAGTGGTAGCTGAGAAGTGACAATACGCTGATGAAGAACATTGTCGACACAAAGAATAGAAAAAGTATGTGGAATTTTGCACGTGTATCTGAGAGTTCATTCTGAGGAAAGAAAAAAGAAGACTTACTTTTCAGAATAGTCAACCTCCAAAATATACTCTTACAAATTTGGTTCTTCCTGAAGATTGCTGAATTCGCCAAAAAATTACCAGATATGAGAAGTAATAAAATAAATTAGGTAATACATCCAAAACAACATTTCCCAAAGCAGAGAATTGGTATTATCAGAGGGGCTTGCTTACATAACATGTCAGAAAGAGTCACTTAAAAAACCGCTCTTGGGCGTCCCTGGTGGCGCAGTGGTTGAGAGTCCGCCTGCCGATGCAGGGGACACGGGTTCATGCCCCGGTCCAGGAAGATCCCACATGCCATGGGGCGGCTGGGCCCGTGAGCCATGGCCTCTGAGCCTGCGCGTCCGGAGCCTGTGCTCCGCAACGGGAGAGGCCGCAACAGTGAGAGGCCCGCGTACCCCCCCCCCACACACAAAAAAGTAAAAAACCGCTCTTAAATTTTAGCAATATTATGTATGACTGATTCACTTTGTTATAAAGCAGAAACTAACACACCATTGTAAAGCAATTATACCCCAATAAAGATGTTAAAAAAATTAAAAAAAAAAATTTTAGCAATAGTTTCAGTAATAAAATAAAAGGATGGACATTTTTACCCAACGTTTTTCTTTTGTACTTTATACACATATTCAAGCTTTCCCCAACATCCAGGATACACGAGGGTTTTCTCCATCTACGCTATTTGCTTGTTTTAATTATATAACCAGAAACTAATTATGATAAATTTAATTTTGGATTTCCCTAGTCTCTGTCTTCGGAACACCACTGCACACAGTCATCCCTTCAGCTGCTTCCATTCCTACCTCTTTAATCCTTTCTCCTTTCCTACAGAGCCTGTTTTGGTAATTACCGATTTTGGTACGTCAATTTGCCACGAGGCACTAGTGAACGAAAACAGCTTCTGTTACCCATTCTAATGGCTAGATTCATTTCAACAGAAGCAAAGTGTTAACCCGGAAGAAGTCAGTCTCTAGCATGAGGATTAGAAGGAAGCCTTTACGCATTCGCTCTCACGACAAAGCCGCACAGCCAGCCACAGCCTCACACCACAAGAGCTGCTCCTGCTTGATTTAAACACTGTTTACAGGCTAACAGGACGCTTTTTAGCATTAGGTGATTCTGACATCTATCTTCTCCTCTTCTCTTCCAGAGTAGCCGCAATACCTTTTAAATACATCAAGTGATTCTTCTATCTCCCCATCTTGTGAAACAAATGAGTACTATACATACTCACTATCAATGTCACAAAAAAGATGGCAAGAATATCATGGCAATGATGTATTTTTTTTTTAATTTATTTAATTTATTTATTTTTGGCTGCGTTGGGTCTTCGTTGCTGCGTGCGGGCTTTCTCTAGTTGTGGAGAGCAGGGGCTACTCTTCGTTGTGGTGCGCGGGCTTCTCATTGCAGTGGCTTCTCTTGTTGCAGAGCATGGGCTGTAGGCGTGTGGGCTTCCGTAGTTGCGGCACATGCGCTCAGTAGTTGTGGCTCGCGGGCTCTAGAGTGCAGGCTCAGTAGTTGTGGCACACGGGCTTAGTTGCTCTGTGGCACGTGGGATCTTCCCAGACCAGGGCTCGAACCCGTGTCCCCTGCATTGGCAGGTGGATTCTTAACCACTGAGCCACCAGGGAGGCCTGCAATGATGTCTTTTACCTCTGGACAACTCTGTAGATTTCCTGTGGCAAAGCTTGTATAAATAGAGACAACGCATTAAGAAACCACTTTTTATACAAAACTATCCTGCGCACTATTGTTATAAACCTTTCATGTTTGGAAGGACCACTAAGACGTGGCTCTCTAAAGGCCATCAACGACGTTTCCTCAAAAACCACAAAAGAACATTCCGCTCTCCAAGCACATTTAGGGTACACTTTACACACCTTTCCACAAAGTTTTTAAAACAGAGATTTGTATCTAGGAAAGCATAAAATTGATTTTTTTAGCAAACAGCTTTTTAAAAGCTTCGGATGAGTAGTTTCTAAAAGCTAGATCTAATAATTTCTCACCTGCCTCAATGGTACTGCAGTAGCCTTCCAAGGGGTGCCGTCTCCTCCCCTCCGGTCTACTTTCCACAAAGCAGCCAGAGGGACCCTTTATAAGGCCGATGGCGTTACCCCCTGCTCCCCATTCCACGGCCCTTGCAACGCCCGCAAAGACCCTGCATCTCTGGCCGCCTCCTGGACCCGTTCCCCTGCTCATCTAGGCCAGCCTTGCCAGCGGCCTGGCATGCTGCTCCTCTGGGCCTTTACGCTAAAGGTCAGATGTCTCCTCTGTTTGAAACACTCTTCTCTCAGGTATCCACTAAGTCCCGTCAAGTCTTCGCTCAGCTTTCTTACTGAGGCCTACCACAATCACGCTTAAAAAACTTCAGATGTAACTGACATATAATGTTATTTTAGTTCCAGGAGTTCAACATAATGATTCCATATATGTCTAAATGGCAAAATGATCACTACAGTAAGTCTAGTTAACATCCATCACCACACAGAGTCACAAAACCTTTTTTCCTGTGAGGAGATCTTTCAAGACCTACCCTTAGACACTTCCAAATATACTTATTAGCCACAGTCACCATGTCGTACATTACAGCCCCAGGCTTATTCTGCCACCTTCTCCCACTTCGCCCATCCCCCACCCCACACCTCTGACAACCACCAAAATGTTCTTTGTATCTATGGGTTTTTTTTTTATTCCACATAAAAGTTAGATAATATGGTATTTGTTTTTCTCTGTCTGACTTTATTCCCTTATGATAATGCCCTCAGGGTCCATCTGAGTTGTCAAAAACGGCAAGATTTCCTTCTTGTTCTATGGCAGAATTTATACCATTTATGCAACGGTATAAATTCCGTTGCATATTTATACCACAATTTCTTCATCCACCAATGTAAACTTAAGAGTGTTTTCATGTCTTGGCTGTCATAAACAATGCTGCAATGAACACAGGGATGCAGATATCTTTTTGAGTTAGTGTTTTCCTTTCTTTTGGATATACTCCCAGCAGTGGAATTCCTGGATTGTATAATAGTTCTAATTTTAATTTTTTGAGGACTCTCCGTACCATTCTCCATAATGGCCGCGCTAATTTACACTCCCACCAACAGCACACAAGGGCTCTCTTTTCTCCACATCCTTGCCAAAACTTGTTATTTCTTGTCTTTTTGGTAATGGCCATTCTGACAGGTGTGAGGTGGTACCCTGCCGTGGTCTGGTTTGCACTTCCCTGATGATTAGTGATGCTGAGCATCTTTGCAGGTGTCTGTTGGCCATCTGCATGTCTTCACTGGAAAAATGTCTATTCAGATCTTCTGACCATTTTTTGTTGTTGTTGTTGTTGTTTTTGTTTTTGTTTTTTTGGTGGTACGCGGGCCTCTCACTGCTGCGGCCTCTCCCTTTGCGGAGCACAGGCTCCGGACACACAGGCTCAGCGGCCATGGCTCACGGGCCCAGCCGCTCCGCGGCATGTGGGATCTTCCCGGACCGGGGCACGAACCTGTGTCCCCTGCATCGGCAGGCAGACTCTCAACCACTGCGCCACCAGGGAAGCCCCTGACCATTTTTTAATCAGATTGTTTTGTTTTTGCTATTAAGTTGTATGAGTTCTTTATATATTTTGAATATTACTCCTTATCAGATACACAATTTTCAAATATTTTCTTCCATTTAGCAGGCTGCCTTTTCATTTTGTTAATGATTTCCTTTTCTGTGCAGAAGCTTCTAGTGTGACATGGTCCCACTTGTTTAGTTTTGCTTTTGTGGCTTTTGCATTTGATGTCAAATCCAAAAACTCATCGCCAAGGTTGATGTCAAGGAGCTTACCACCTGTATTTTCTTCTAGATTTACGATTTCAGGTCTCATGTTCAAGTCTCTAGTCCATTTGGAATTGATCTTTGTCTATGATGTAGGATTGAGGTTCAGTTTCACTCTTTTGCATGTGGCTGCCCAGGTTTCCCAGCATCCTTTACTGAAGAGACTGTCCTTTCCCCATTGTACCTTCTTGGCTCCTTGTCATAAATTAACTGACCGTATGTGCATGGATTGATCTCTGTGCTCTCTTATTCTGTTCCACTGATCTATGTGTCTGTTTTTATTCCAATAACATACTGTTTTGATTACTACAGATGTGTAATATAATTTGAAATCAGGAAGTGAGATGCCTCTGGCTTTGTTCTTTTTCTTCAAGACTGCTTTGGTTATTTGGCTCTTTTGTGGTTCTACGCACATTTTAGGATTGTTCTATTTCTGTGGAAAATGGCATTGGAATTTTGATGGGGACGGCACTGACTCTGTAGATTGCTTTGGGTAGTATGGACATTTTAAACAATATGAATTCTTCCAATCCATAATCACAGATTATTTTTTTCTAACAGTTTTTTTGTAGACTACAATTTTCTAATATGTCACTTGAAAACAGAGACAGTTTTACTTCTTCCTTTCCTATCTGGATGCATTTTATTTCTTTTACTTGCCTAACTGTCCTGGCTGCCTAAGACTTTCGATACTATGTTGAATAAAAGTGGCAAGAATGGGCAACCTTGTCTTGTTCCTGATATTAGAGGAAAAGCTTTCAGCTTTTCACCACTGAGTATGATGTTAGCTGTAGGCTTGTCAATATATGGCCTTTATTAAGCTGAGGTGCATTCCCTCTATACCCATTTTGTTGACAGTTTTTATCATAAATGGATGCTGAATTTTGACAAATGCTTTTTCTGCATCTATTGAGATGATGATACAATTTTTATCCTTCATTCTGTTAATGTGGTGTATCACGTTGACTGATGTGCAGATGTTGAACCATCCTTGCCTCCCTGGAATAAATCCCACTTGATCATAGTGTATGGTCCTTTTAATGTATTGTTGAATTTGGTTTGCTAATATTTTGTTGAGGATTTTTAAATCTATGTTCATCAGGGATACTGGCCTGTAATTTTCTTGTGGTGACCTTGTTTGGTTTTACTATTGGGGTAACACTGACCTTATAAAGTGAATCTGGAAGTGTTCTCTCTTCCATTTTTGGGAAGTCTGAGAAGGACAGGTGTTAACTCTTCACCTGTGAAGCCACCTGGTCTGGGACTTTTGTTTGTTGGGACGTTTTTGATTACTTATTCAATCTCCTTACTATTAATGAGTCTGTTCAGATTTTCTATTTCTTCATGATTCAGTCTTGGTAGGTTGTATGTTTCTAGGAATTTATCCATTTTTTCTAGGTTATCCAATTAACTGGCATATAATTGTTCATAGAAATCTCCTTGATCCTTTGTATTTATCAGTTGTAATGTCTCTCTCTCTTTTTTTTTAATATTTAGTTTTGGCTGTGTTGGATCTTTGTTGCTGTGCACTGGATTTCTCTAGGTTCTCTAGTTGCACCACCAGGAAAGCCCTAAGAGCTGGTTTCTTGTAAAGATAAACAGAATAGACAGGCCTTTCCCTTGTCTCACCAAGAAAAAAAGAGAAGACTCAAAATCAGAAATGAAAGAGGTCTTCCCTGGTGGCACAGTGGTTAAGAATCTGCCTGCCAATGCAGGGGACATGGGTTCGATCCCTGGTCCGTGAAGATCCCACATACCGTGGAGCAACTAAGCCCGTGCGCTGCAACTACTGAGCCTATGCTCTAGAGCCCACGAGCCACAACTCCTGAGCCCGCGTGCCACAACTACTGAAGCCCACACACCTAGAGCCTGTGCTCCACACAAGAGAAGCCACCGCAATGAGAAGCCTGTGCACCCACAAGGAGGAGTAGCCCCCGTTCACCACAACTAGAGAAAGCCTGCGTGCAACAACGAAGACCCAACTCAGCCAAAAATAGACAAAACAAAACCCCCAAAAAACAGCTCTTAGTTTCACTCATCTTTTTAGTTTCTGTTCCATTTATTTTCACTCTGATCTTTATTTCCTTCCTTTTAGCGCTTTTTAAAAAATTTTAATCTTGGCTGCTCTGCAGGGCATGTGGGATCTTAGTTCCCCAGTCAGGGACTGAACTCAAGCCCCCTGCAATGGCAGCATGGAGCCTTAACCACTGGACCACCAGGGAAGCCCCTAACTTCAGGCTTTTTTCTTTTTCTAGTTCCTTGAAGTGTAAAATTAGGTTACTTGAGATCTTTCTTACTTCTTAACACAGGTTTATCTCTATGAACTTCCCTCTTAGAACTGCTTCTGCTGCATCCCATATGTTTTGTTATGTTGTATTTCCATTTTCATTTGTCTCAAGATATTTTTCGATTCCTTCTTTCATCCATTGGTTGTTCAGTTGCATGTTTAATCTAAACATATCTGTGAATTTTCCGGTTTTTTCCTGGAGTTGATCTCCAGTTTCACATCACTGTAATTAAGAGAGATGCTGCTCCGGTTCCAACATTCCCAAATCTGCAAGACCTGTTTTGTGACCTAACACGTAACCTATCACGGAGGACGTTCCACACGCACTTGAGAAAAACGTGTATTCTGTTGCTTTTGGATGAAGTGTTCTGTATAAATTTGTTAAGTCCATTTGGACTAAAGTGTCATTTAAGTCCAATGTTTCTTTATTTCATTTCTGTCTAGATGATTCATCCACTGATGAAAGTGGGGTATTAAAGTCCCTTACTATTATTGTCTTGCTGTCTATTTCTCCCTTTACTTCTGTTAATATCTACTTTATATATTTAGGTGCTCCTTTGTTGGGTGCATAAATGTTCTTTTTTTTTTTCCCCTGTGCCGTGTGGCATGTGGGATCTTGGTTCCCTGACCAGGGATCGAACCCATGCCCCCTGCATTGGAAGCGTGGAGTCTTAACCACTGGAACGCCAGAGAAATCCCGCATAAATATTCTTATCTCGGATATCCACTAAGTTCCTTCAAGTCTTGCTCAAATTTAATCTTCTTATGGAGGTCTGCCACAATCACTCTCTTTCGTGCTATAACCTGCGCCCGTCACACCTCCCTCCCCACACACTTGCTAAATCCCTTACTCTGCTCTACTTGTTCTTCACAGCATTTACTTTCTAATATACAATATAATTTACTTATTTATGATGTTTATTATTTGTTTCCCCTTTCTCAAAAGTACATTCTACAAAGACAGAGCTCTTGGTCTCTTCTGTATATTGATATATCCCAAGTGCCTAGAACATATGTGCCTGGCACATAGTAATTGTTGAAGAATGGAGAAAAAAGTAGACTTTAGTTTATTAGTCTTTCCTTACTCATGATGACTCTCAAAAATTTTGTTGTTGTTGTTTATTTATTATTATTTTTGCCTGCATTGGGTCTGTTGCTGCGCGCAGGATTTCTCTAGTTGCGACGAGCAGGGGCTACTCTTTGTGGTATGCGGGCTTCTCAATGCAGTGACTTCTCTTATTGTGGAGCACGGGCTCTAGGCATGCGGGCTTCAGTAGTTGTGGTACGCAGGCTTCAGTAGTTGTGGCTCGGGGGCTCTAGAGCACAGGCTCAGTAGTTGTGGCACATGGGCTTAGTTGCTCCGCAGCATGTGGGATCTTCCCGGACCAGGGCTAGAACCCGTGTCCCCTGCATTGGCAGGCAGATTCTTAACCAATGCGCCACCAGGGAAGCCCTCAAAAAGTTTTAAAATATTTATATTTTAATTAATAAATCATCACATGCAAACATAAGTTTCTGATAAAGAAATGGGAAATTCTACAATTTGGACTTCTTTCATCTGGCACAGATTCATCTTCATTTATTATTTTAAAAGAATTTTTGGCTGTGCTGCACAGTTTGCAGGATCTTAGTTCCCAAACCAGGGATTGAACCCTGGGCCACAACAGTGAAAGCAGCGGTCCTAACCACTGGACCACCAGGGAATTCCCTCCTCTTCATTTAAATAGGACCACTGAGTATGGTGAAGTAGGTTGTACACTGAACAAAGCTGCCCAACTAGGGGAACAACAGGGGCTAAAATTCATTAGGCTGATACCACACAGAACTGAGGTGCTCGTTTCTAATATGCACAAAGGGACTGCAAGTGCTAGCATACCCTGGTTTTAAATACCCAAACTTTAAAAGTCTAATGATGTTTTAATGAAAATCCTTCCAAAATGTATTAGACATTTCCTGGAAAATTAATTCTGTTTGATGACTCAAGTATCTGGATGTCGGAAGAAAGATCTAAGTTAAAATTTTGGCTTCCTATACTACTAAGTATGTGACCTTGTTAGTTACCTAACTTTTGCAACCTCAGTTTCCAACTCTGAAAGCTGGAATAATACTAGCTCCTTCTGCACTCATTATATTTTCTTCCTTTCTGTATTCTTGATGCTCTCGCATCTGGAGCCTTGCTGACTGGGGAGAGAGTGCCTCTCCCAGGGCCATCCAGTTCTTACAGAGATAGCAAGGAATGTACCTCTCATATACAAACTAATCAATCCAGAGCCCATACTCCAAAACACCTCCTTCTCTGGCTCTCACACTCTAGGGGGACAGCCTGCATCCTCAGAGACCACTGAAATCATTCAGACTGGTTAACCCTAAGTGCATCTACCCTGCCTCACCATGCTTTCCCAGGGGCCCTGCGCCTTCTGCTTCCTAAGCAACTCTGGTGCTTCCCTGTGTGGCCCTGCACGGGGTGGCATGAACCCTCCCTTGGAACTGTGAGTAACAAACTATCTTTTCAATGGTTATCATATCCTGATCTGTCAGCTTCACCATACCTGAAGAAAAATAAAACCTACATTTTAAAATACCTTCATAGGGACTTCCCTGGTGGCGCAATGGTTTTGCAACACAGCCAAAAATAAATAAATAAATAAAATAAAATAAAATAAAATACCTTCATAGGATTTTTACGAAGAGTAAATACAAAAGTACCTTTAACCACAATAACCCCCACCTTCAAAATCAAAGATTTAAATGGAGGGAGGAAAAAAAAACACAATAAAAATGCCAGAAGAAAAGCTGGGTAAATATCTGTATAAATTTACAGTGAACAGAATAAAGCCAGAAATCGTAATTTAAAAGTACTGCTTTAAAATATAAAATTTTGATTTAGTAAAAACAAAAGCAAACAGGGTTACAAGACATCGATCAAAATTGTGGAAAAACTCACAATTTGCAATTCACAACAGAAAAAGTATTAATATCTCCAGAGACAGGAAACAGATTAGTGGTTACCTGGGGCTGGGGATTTCACTTTTATTACTGTAAAACTGCATTGAGTCTCATCATCTGAAATAAAAGTAATTACTTCCCTAAAACTGATAGTATGGTTCGAAACAGTTTGGATTACTAAAAGAAGCTCACTATATCCTGTTTAATATTCATTTATTTACAAACATGTATATATGAAGGTAAATTTTAACCCCAACTGTCTTCTGAGCCATTATAAACTCTAATTAGTAAAATTAAGTATGTCTACTTATAATAAAGAATGAAGGAATTATTTATGAAATAGCATCTTAAAAAGCCCTAAATATATGTTTTAAGATAGAAAAAAAGACTTACCGTCCAAAATTTTATAAAGTACTGTAAAACTGTTGTAGCCACGAAAAGGCAATATACTAGAGAGTACAATAGAAATAGCAGGAAGAATTTGTAATTAGAAAATCCCACACAGTTATTCACCCTAGAAGAATAAAGAAAATCACACTGTAAAAATAAGACAAACTCACAGAAACAAACACTAGAATAGTGTTTGCCAGGGGCTGAGGGGAGGGGAGTGGGGAGTGTTTAATGGGTACCGAGTTTCAGTTTTGCAAGATGAAAAAGTTCTGGACACTGGTTGCAAAACAATGTGAACATACTTAACACTGCTGAACTGTACACTTAAAAATGGCTAAGACGGCAAATTTAATGGTTTTTTTTACCATAATAATAACAAATAGGACAGATGAAAAAACTTAAAATCACTATAACTAGAAAATGGGTCATTTGGGAAGTAGAGAGCAGTGTCTTAATTATGGATGTGTGTTTTAAATAAATTCTGTAAGGAATTTGGAATTTCAATGTTAATTCTTAGTAGACAATTATTTGGGTTAATAACATCAGAATGTATTTTTAAAGGAAAACATGTAGCAGAAACATAAAACTAGATCAATCTTGATATCTATGAGTAATTAAATTAACCTTCAACATTTAGGAATGCCGAGGTAAATCACTCCAAGTACCCCCCTCCCACCTCTCCAGCCCCACGTCATTTCCTCTGTGGTTTACACGTACCAAGGGCAGTGGTGATCCATCTTAAGAACACACCTAAGAAACAAACGAGCATAAGAAAATCCACGTAGAAAAATATCCCTGATTCTAATTTCTGATAATTTTTGTTTTTTACTTAAAATTTTCTCTTCAGCAATACATCTTAGAAAAACCAACCCTGTAGACATTAGGTTAGAGACAATTTCTGTTATTTCCACAAATACTTTCGTAGGTAAGAAGTAATGACTTTTCACACTGAGAAATCAGCTGAGCACAGCCAGCTGACTTGGACCACAGCAAACGACATTGTAATATACAGATGTGGTGCATATAGCACTTGGAACATTAGCTAGATCTAGTTTACGAAGTCAGCTGAGGAGAGTAAAATGAAAGTTATTTCAAACCTGTGCAAGTGATAAAACTTTAGAAGCAAATATTGTTAAAATATTAACACTGATGGGCTTGTAGGTGGTTATTTTTTTCCACAGATTTTATACAATTCTATCCCATGTATAAGAACCACTGTACTTTTATAATCAGAAAAAGAAAAACCCCAAATTTGCCTCCCCACCAGTATACGTAATGTATATTTGCATAAAGTTAGACAAGGGATCATTTCAAGTAATACAACAAATAAGTGAACTGATACCCAAAAGGTTAAACGACTTGTCTCACTCGAGTTCAAGGACTCACTGGAATTCCCATACTAGGGGTCTTTCTTTCAACACACTACCTTCTCACAAGAGCATAAGGGATAAAATCTTTGAAATTTTTGGGGGAACAACTTCAGAGGTGGTAACTGAAAGTAATAATGGGACTTCTCTGGTGGTCCAGTGGTTAAGACTCCATGCTCCCAATGCAGGGGACCAGGGTTCGATCCCTAGTCAGGGAACTAGATCCTACATGCCACAACTAAAGATCCTGCGTGCTGCAACTAAGAGCCGGTGCAGCCAAATAAATACATAAGTAAATATCAAAAAAAGAAAGTAATATTTTTGTGGATTGTTAGGCTTTAATACCAACATTAATAATAAAAACAAGAAAAGTGTCATGATGGTCTTTTTAATCCAGGAATTAAAGTTATCTTTCTCAAGGGGGGGGGTATTACTTACTTGGTCATCAATACCACATTAAGCATATGCACAAGAAGTACACATACTTAAAGAAAATTCTAACAACTGGTACAGGAACTGTTATCAAAGATTACTTCAAAGTATATTCAGCTTATATACATAGTTATGTTAGCTCTGCATACAGAGCAAATAATGGGAGAGGATGCAGTGCTTTTGCTAAGTTCCTTCACTTTCTGTTCTCCCATCTCCAGTTCCAGTACTGGGGTTAAATGAAAGCCAAAGAGAAACACTTACATGTCACATGCTGAGCAGTGATGCGCACGGTCAGGCTTAATCAGCTGACATCTTTCACAGTATCTGATGGCTACATTTAAGAATTAAAAGGAAGTTGTTGAAGAATGTATGTTGAGAGTTGAGTTCATTTGACTATAAAATTTGCTTTCATTTCTTAGAAACAACTCTAGGAAACTGACAACTAATAATTTTAAAATAATACCAAAGTTCATTGGAGAGTTTATGAAATCCAAATGTAGGGAGGTAGAAGGGAACCTCAGAAATGTAGCTGGCCCAGCAATGTTCAGATGCATAAGGAGATCCAAGGAAATAAGGGACTGGTATAAAGTCAGGCATGCAGTTTAGTGGCAAAACTCAGATACACTAAGACCTAAATCAAGTATCTTCTCCTACTGTACCATGATGTCTGTAGTAAAATATCAAAACAAACGTTCTCAATCATCTCCCACCCCATCCCAGATAAATAGCAAAATTGCAAACATACTATTGCGAAAGAACTCTAAACTTCTTCCCACTGAATTCTAATATATACAGTTTGTATCTTCATTCATTCAAAACACAATGAGCACCTACTAGGGGCCAGATACTGCTCTCGGCATAAATCCCCGCCTTCACGGAACTCACGCTCTAGTGGAAAAGACGGGGAGTAATAACCAAGGCAAGGTGACAAAATAAGTCGTATATTAGTGATAGGTGCTGACAGGAAACATAAAGCAGGGAAGGGGAGTTGGGGTAATGTAATTTTAGAGTCATTTGAGAAAACTGAAACTGAAAGAAGGGAGCTGGTCAGTCACATAGATCTGTGGGAAAAGAGGAATCTGAGGAGAGGGCACAGGCCTCGGGTGGGAGGGTGCTCAGGGTGCACGAACAGCGAGGGGCCGGTGTGCTTGGAGCAGAGGGGAGAGGAGGAGGACACAAGGCAGGGTCAGAGAAGCTGCATCAGGTAAGGCTTGCTCTCCCCACTCCGCTCAAGTACTCTGAGAGAAAAGAAGCCAACTGGAGGGGACTTCCTGGTGGTCCAGTGGTTAGGACTCCATGCTCCCAACGCAGGGGTGCGGGTTCAATCCCTGGTCGGGGAACGAGGATCCTGCATGCCACACAGCACAGACAAAAACAAAAAGCCAACTGAACGAAGAGCTCCACCAGAACCTGCAGAACATTCAGAACCTGAGGTTCTGGTTTTTGAAATCTAAGTAAGTGACAAACTAGTTCTTTGAGATTTATGAGGGAAATGTCCCAAGACTTCACAAATCAATAATTCTTTAAAACCATTATTTTGGATGAACAGAGAATAATAAAATGACAGCGAGACACTAACCTTCTTCCACATCGCGGCCTCCGAAGCAAACAGATGCTTCTTGGCAACAAGACCGATGACTGCGGGTCTTTCGCCAGAGCTGAGACGTTCACAGATTTAGAGCATGTGACTAATACATACTCCGCGGGATCTACTGGAAGTGCGGCAGACTTCTTTGGGGGTATCCGCCTGGTCTACAGGCCACTCTCTTTCCAGGAAAGGATTTCAGACCCCTTTTCTACCTGGACTGTGTGAACCCACCCACCTCCCCCTTCTGATCCACACTCTCTCCTACGAATCAGGGCTGAGGGGCAGTGAGCTGTATCTCACGGGGTGGAACTGAGTAACACGCGATGGCCGCGCTTCGCCACATGGATGGGATAAGAAAGGGAGAATCATTTTAAGGGCGACAGTGTAGGAAGTGAGCAGATGCCAGGGAGCAGCAGGGACAGCTGCAGGAGCCCCTCTGGCCCCCGGTTCTCAGCTCCAGTCCCTTCTTGCAGTCCTGCCCTCAGGGCACAGGAGACACCCACCACTTTCTTACACCACCCGGTACGTTATGGTAGTTTCTTTTGGAGGGAAGGGGGAGTTAAAAAGCTTACGCTGTTGTCTGTTACTTGTGATCATTAGGGCTAACAGACATAGTAACAGCAGAGAAAACAGGTTCAAATAAAAATTTAAATTAAACATACCCTCTAAAAAGTAGATGGACCATGTCATGTGTTAGTGTTTTTGGAAAAGAATTTGGCCATATCTATAAAACCGTAAGGCATGAACACTCTCTGCCCGGGATCTCTGCCGCTAGAAAATTTATTCTATAGACATGCTCTCACCACAACATGGTTTCAATAACAAAGCACTAGGAATAACGAATTATGAAGGTAGTTAAGCATTTTATGATACACTACACAGACTTTAACAAGAATTCTCCATACAAAATAGACACATACCCTAAACTGGAAGAGTGCAAACATATTAAGTGGAAAAAAGCAAACTGCAGAATAGTTTGATATACAGCATGTTTCATATCTCTGAGGGGGGAGAAGAATATATGTATTTTTCTATTTACACATCCCAATACAATGCATCCACCTTCAGACTTGAATTAACATATATAAGAGAGACACAAAGTGTTATTTTGAAGCAGTGTTAGCAGTTACACCTGCTAGAAGGCAGCTACCCAGGTAACCAAATCTGTACTGGTTAATACCTATCCACTCTCATTGTTAAAATGTTAATTGATTGTATATAAGTTTTGCAATATTCTGTTATATATAAAAAATTTCTGCAAGGATATACAAGAAGGGTGGCAACCTCTGGGGAGTAGTGCCAGGGTAAGGGGCAGACACTTCTCATTTGGTATCCTTAAAACAATTTTTTTAAATCATGTTCCTGTATTACTTTTATAATTTAAACCAAACTTCAAGATGAAGGGAATTTATACAAATATCCCCTTATCAAATGAATAACTGTACCTTACTGAGGGCCTTCTGTAGTACCTTGGCTAGACTGGACACTGGGGAAGTGAACCCATACAAGGTAGGAAAAGCAGAGCAGGTATAAAGGACCTGAGAGGTCTCCTAACCCAACCTCTCATTTTTTAGGTTAGAAACACCCCCAAACCTAAAGAGAAAACAAGTCGTTTGCCCAAGATTATCTCCCTCTCTGTCTCTAAACGAGTGGTCAGATCAGGATCAGAAGCCCAGTGTCTTATTTCCTTTTCCTCTACATTTCCTCCACTCAAAATTCTGCCGTTGCTCTGAGATGAGATGAAACGAAACAGACTTTTCAAGAAGCCTTTTTAAGGGTCTTGATGACTGAGTAGATAGAAGAACTGAAGTAAAAGCAGCTGTCCAAGAAAACTGCGGTTTCTAGGAGGGGTGGCCAGAGAATGATGCTGCCAGTGCCAGAAACAAGCTTGATGCTGGCGGGTGGAGGGAGTGGGTGGGTATGGGAGGGGGGTTAGGTTGTTTTTCTTTCTTTCGTTCATTCATTCAACAAATACTCAGTCTCTACCCTGTGACAAACACTGCTTCATGCTGAGAATATAAAGTTGAACAAGACAGACTTCCCTCCTGCCCCCATGGTGTTAGGTTTTGCTCGACTTGAATTGGGATAACAGGTCACTCAGGTACAGCTATCCTTCGGAAGGTGGGGATACGAGAATGGAGCTCTAGTGGGCGCACATGCCAAGGGGAGTGCCAAAGCCCCGACCAGGGCCCTGGGGGAGGGCAAGGCAGCCTCGCCCCTCTGAAGGCGCAGCTGCAGTCCACCCCTCTGCCTGACAACAAGAAAGGGTCTGGGCAGCAAGCGCATGGTCGTGTGACAACATCCCTCAATCTGCTAGTTCACAGTAAGGAAAGATAACTCAGTCTGACAACTATTAAAGAAAACAAATCGTCTGAGACACAGTGGACCAACGATCACAATATCGTGGTGTCAGAGTTCCACGGTTAAAAACAGCTGAAGGAACAGTACAAAAAGAATTGGAGTGAGGCGCCCTTGTGAAGTGGGGTTAAAAAAGTGTAGGAGGAAGAATAAACATTCAAAGATGCAGAAACAACTAGGATGGGAAAGCACAAAGAACAAAGTTTTTCCAAAGAAGAAAGTTTTTCAAGCAGTTAGAATGAAAAGCCACCGAACTTGGTTAGGAAGAATGAAAGCCAGCTGCCTGGAATCTGCTGGGAAGGAAAAGAGGCCCAGGGTACAGGCGACTTATGAGGGGACCCGCCACAGTCAAAGGGAAGAGAAAATAGAATGGTAGTTGGAACACGTCAGAACCAAATTTTTGTTGTTGTTGTTGTTGTTTTTCTGCGGTATGCGGGCCTCTCACTGCCGCGCCCTCTCCCGTCGCGGAGCACAGGCTCCGGAAGCGCAAGCCCAGCGGCCATGGCTCACGGGCCCAGCCACTCCGCTGCACGCGGGATCCTCCCGGACCAGGGCATGAACCCGCGTCCCCTGCATCGGCAGGCGGACCCCCAACCACTGCGCCACCAGGGAAGCCTCTTGTTGTTTTTAAGAGGAGCTACATTTTGAAGTATACCTGAAAGCAGAGGGAAGAAATGGGTTGGAAATTATTGAGTGAAGAAGATTTTTAGGAGCAAACTGTGGGAGACGGGAAGAAAGAGGTCAGCAATCTTTATGCAAGTTTAATAAAGGACAAGAATGCAGACCCCAAGAAGGAAGCGAGGTCCTGAGGGACAGCCAAGTGTGTGCAGGTGCAGGGCGGCCCCCGAGCCTGGAAGCAGCTGGGGCTCTGCCGCCATATTTCATACTCGTTCTCTCCTACTTACTAGCTTGTGACCTTGAGTCAGTAACTCACTTTCTGAAAGCCTCAATTTCCTCTTTTGTAAATGCAAATAATATCAAGCGCAAAGGACTACTGTGCAGATCAAAACAAATATGGAACATATCAAATTCCCAGTAAAGCAGTTATTATCGTTACAATAATGTTATTGTTTTTGATAAAACATAAAGTGAGACTCTAGGATGGGAAAAATTAGTGAAGGGGAGAAAACTACGGAGATCTTTCAAGTGTATAAGCAGCCATTATGGAGAACACCCAGGAACAGATTCATCCCACAAACGCCTCCTGGGGGCCTGGGGGGTGACGCACTGGCTGTGTTAGGGCCGTGGATGGAGATCCCAGTGCCAGAGCCTCAGGACAGAGTCAAGGAGGGAGGAGCACAGACAACCAGCAGACTGCGACCTGCGATCTACAAGGCAAGAGTGTGAGAAGTTCAGAGAAGATTTTAAAAATCTCTTCTTGTTTAAGTGAATAGAAATGGTTGAAGAGAGCTGGACAGTGAATTAAAACTTTAAAGTAGATTTAGGGAGGAGAAAGTTATCATTCTAGGAAGAGGAAAAGACATAAAAATAAAAGGTGGGAAAGGACAGAGTTTTAGCGGAGTTGACACAGGGAAATGGAGCGGGAGAAAGCTAAAGAGAAACACTGGCTGTATCCAGACTGTGGAGGGCGGAGGTTTAGAAAGACTCATTTTGCTTCCTTAATAGATGAGACGTCCACGTGGTTCAAAAAAGCACAAAAAGGAGCGCAGTGACAGCCCCCACGCCCCTCCACGAAGGCAGCTCCGTCACTTTCACTAATCTCTGGTCTAAGAAAGACCCACTTTCTATAACATGTGGTTCTGTAATTTCATTTTTTAAAGAATGCATGATATTATTTCTATAATAATAAGAAAAACCCCCAATGTTCTTTGGGATTCTAAGCAGTAGAAATGCAGTATAAAACGGTGCTCAAGGGCAGGGGCTCTGTCTGCAGTCAGAAGATAAGGTGTAAATCACAGACCTTGCCACTTGGGACGTCAGGGCCCTCCCTGTGTCGCACTTCTTTGTCTCTAATGTGGGGATAAGTGCTGCACTGTCTCCGAGGGGCGTAAATAATCACCATAAAGTGCTCAGCAAACTTCTCCTGCACTATTCAACAGATGAAGGGCATTTTTCAGAGTAGTGGGAAGCCATTAAAATTAATGAAAGGTAATAAAGCTTTAAAGGCAAAGACTTTACGTTAGCAGCTTTTAACTCTTTGGGGCATAGGTACTGCTCTGAAAATCAAAAGAATGGGTTACTTCAAAAAGTACCCCAAATTTTGCGTTTAATCTCACGGTTTCATTAATTCTCTGAAATCTTGGGACTGTGGGTTAAAAACACCTAGGGAATTTCCTGGCCGTCCAGTGGTTAGGACTCTGCGCTTCCACTGCAGGGCACATGGGTTCGATGGCCTGTCAGGGAATTAAGATCCCGCAGGCCCTGCAGCACGGCCAAAAAAAAAAAAAAAAAAAAATCTAATCTACATAACTGCAGCTACTAACAGCTGTTGTAAACTAAATATTTTATAATTGAATATAAAAAGGAATTATTTTAAATTAGCTCTCGGACTTCCCTGGTGGTGCAGCGGTTAAGAATCTGCCTACCATTGCAGGGGACATGGGTTGGAGCCCTGGTCCGGGAAGGTCCCACATGCTGTGGAGCAACTAAGCCCGTGCACCACAACTACTGAACCTGCGCTCTAAAGCCCGCGAGCCACAACTACTGAGCCCACTCGCCGCAACTACTGAAGCCCACGTGCTGCAACTACTGAAGCCCACGTGCCTAGAGCCCATGCTCCGCAACAAGAGAAGCCACCACAATGAGAAGCCTGCGCACCGCAACAAGGAGTAGCCCCCGCTCACCACAACTAGAGAAAGCCCGTGGGTAGCAACGATGACCCAACGCAGCCAAAAATAAATAAACGTTAAAAATAAATATATAAATAAGCTCTCACTTACTGAAAATGTATTACTGTACACTGAGATCTATACTAAGTGCTTGTCTCATTTTTGTATACTTCCAGAGATTTAGAGACTATCATTCTCATTTTAAAATGAGGAAACCAGGGCTTAGGAAGTTTAAGTGACTCTCATTGCACTAGCAATGGAAAAGCTGGGGTCTGATCTGAAATCCACGTTTTCATTCTATACGGTAACATATTGGTTCTGCAAAGGGACGGCACAGGCACACCTCGTTTTATTGCGCTTCACAGATACTGCGTTTTTTTGTATTTTTTTTTTTACAAACTGAAGGTCTGTGGCAACCCTGCATCGAGCAAACCTATTGGTGCCATTTTCCCAGCAGCAGTTGCTCACTTTGTGTCTCTGTGTCACATTTTGGTAATTCTCAAAATATTTCAAGCTTCATTATTATTTTATTTGTTATGGTGATCTGTGATCAGTGATCTTTGATATTACTGCTATGATTTGCTGAAGGCTCAGATGATGGTTAGCACTTTTTAGCAATAAGGTATTTTTAAATTAAGGTATGTATGTGTTTCTCTGACATAATGCTACTGCACACTCAACAGGCTACAGTACAGTGTAAACATAGCGGTTACACGCACCGGGAAACCAAAAAGTTCGCGTGACTTGCTTTATTGTGATATTCGCCTTATTGCACTGGGCTGGAACCAAACCTGCAGTATCTCCAAGGTGCGCCTACATGAAATGCATGAAACATTTAAATGTCGGTCAAGTATCTCCTTCCAAAATTTTGCACAAATTTAAAATGTTCTTAAGTCAGAATGTGTACATAATTATACAAAGGTAAAGCTCCTTTTATTTCCCCTCAGAGCTGAGAAGCATAGGGGTTCTATAGGCAGAGCACCTTTTCACATACCATCTGTGTGACCTACCTATATGACTACCTGTATGACCTTCATCAAGTTACTTAACCTGTCTCTGTTCCCTCGTCTGTAAAATGGAGAGAGCAGTGTCTCCGTCACAGGCTGGTGTGAAGTTTAGATGAGTCTGTATGTGTAAAGAACTTAGGTCAGAGTAACTGTTAGCTATCATCATTATCTGGTATTTGCATGAATTAGTGAGATGTATAATACATAATTTAAAACAATTTCCTGTACTTAAATGACCAGTCTGGCCGCTCACAGGTCCATCCCTATCAGTAAGGCTCTGCCCCTGAGAAAAGGAAGCTGCTGCAGTCACAAACGTCAAGGGGGCCAGTGGGACAGACACAGCTTCGGAACCAGACACCTGACTTCAAATTCTGGCTCTCTGAATACTAGCTTTATAGCCTTGAACAAGCGTCTTCCCCTTGATGTCTTTTATTTCTCCCCATTCTAAGTTACCACATTCTTGATTTTTAAAAAAATTACTCAGTGATGACACAAAATATTCAAATTCAAATCAGGATTTCCAAATGATGGTTTGCTAAAAATTATAAATGAAATTTTTAGCCATGAAGATTGAGTTGGAAAAAAAAAAGAAATGCAGAAAAAAGAGATCCACATTAAAGTGAGCTCCTTAAAAAATCTATATCAGGGGACTTCCCTGGTGGCACAGTGGTTAAGAATCCACCTGCCAATGCAAGGGATACGGGTTCAAGCCCTGGCCTGGGAAGATCCCACATGCCGTGGAGCAGCTAAGCCTGTGAGCCACAACTACTGAGCCCACGTGCCACAGCTACTGAGCCCACATGCCACAACTACTGAGCCCACGTGCCTAGAGCCCGTGCTCCACAACAAGAGAAGCCACTGCAATGGGAAGCCTGTGCACCGCAATGAAGAGTAGCTCCTACTCATTGCAACTAGAGAAAGCCCACGCGCAGCAACGAAGACCCAACGCAGCCATAAATAAATAAATTCATTTGAAAAATCTATATCAACATATGTACATACCTATTATCTGAAATACCATGTAAGATACACAACACGTGAAAATCCTGTTCCCACAGATGTTATTTGTGGCAACCGCAATATCCACTTAATTGTCAAATCATGCAAATATATCTTGGCAAAAATTACCATATTTTAAACATTATTTGGGAAGAAGAGCTTAAGATTTGTTTTTCTTACTCTTTGAAGCTGATGTGGTGTAGATAGGTAAGTCCCTTGCTGCTCTTCTCAAAATTTCTTGCTGTCTTTCTTGGCTGAATTCCTTTTCATAACGTTCCTTTTCAGAATTGGACAAGCAGAACTATAAAAGGAGAAATAACTATTAATTCTTTTTAATCCCATAATTATTAACTATCAGGCTCAGAAAAACAAAGTTGTATCCAGAACAGAAAAAACAAAAATATTTCCTTCTATAAAGGCAAAACTTGTCTTCGAATTTGTTTAGGAAGGTAAATCAAGCACATTTTAACAAAACCACACACGTACCTTTGACAGATTGAGAAATATTTGCCCTCCATACTAATGATGGCAAAGAACATGAACTAAATATTTTTTGCATTTTTGTTTTTTACAGAGAAGATTAACTTTCCCCATCAAAAAGGGCTTAATATATATTTTCTGTCAGTAAAAATTCTGGTGTTTGAAAGTTAGTGTCAAGAGATTTGCAAGAATGTCCAAAGAGTCACTTGCTTTGCGTAACAGGCTATATCACAGGCATGGGGCCCTACTATTTTCCGGCCAAATTTCTCAATGAGGACAACAAGTCCTTCTTTCACTACTCTGTTTTTGCTTTTAAAAAGCTAATCAATCAGGGTGCTTTCTCCAGAAGTATTAAGGATTGCCAAGGTAAGCACAATCTCCTTTTCTCAAGGACAGATTCCTTTATAGAGTTGTTTCCAGTTTCCACTTCTGAAGTTTTAATTCCCGTGTGTGGGCAGCCTCCAGCCTATTTCTTTAAATAGCATTTTCCTTACAAAGGACTTGTTCAGTTGCTCTTCTTTTCATGTCATCCCAGCATCTCAAGGACCTCAGTTTTATGCCTCTATTTTATGTAACCAGGAGTTATTTTTCAGTGTCTGTTGGTCTTTATTTCACAGATTTTTTTTTTTTTTTAAATTTCATTTATTTATTTATTTTTGGCTGTGCTGGGTCTTCTTTTCTGTGCGTGGGCTTTCTCTAGTTGCGGCGAGCGGGGGCCACTCTTCATCGCGGTGCGCGGGCCTCTCACTGCCGCGGCCTCTCTTGTTGCGGAGCACAAGCTCCAGACGCGCAGGCTCAGTAGTTGCGGCTGGCTCACGGGCCCAGCCGCTCCACAGCATGTGGGATCTTCCCGGACCGGGGCACGAACCCGCGTCCCCTGCATTGGCAGGCAGATGCTCAACCACTGCGCCACCAGGGAAACCCCACAGATTTTTTTAAAAAACAAAAAAATGGCCTAGACATGCTCTTGATCATAGTTCATACTTTAACAATACTGTTCCTCAATTTTTATTTACTTACAGGGTTTTGCTTGAAAACGTCTAAGGGGTCGTGACTAAACTTTATCTTTTAAAATTTGAGTATTTTGGTCTACCTGCGAACTCAAGTGCCAAGTCTTCCACACTCTCAACGCCTCATTGTCAACAACGGCACTGCCTTCCTGATGCAGCCTCTTCTGTTACAAATGGGGCGACAGGGCAGCACAGGCAGGATTAAGAGCTCTGGGGTGAGGAAACTGTGATCCCAAGCAGCTCAGGGAATTTTCTAAAGCTGCAGAATTATTGGCAGAGCTGATATAAAAACACAAGTCTCTTGAGTTCTACCCTAGTATGTTTCCCTCTGTGCTGCTCATGTGAAATACGTGTTCTTTCTTTTTACAGACTTGTTACTCTAGCCTGGCCAAAACACGATGGCTTAAGAAGTAGCAGAGTCCACTTAGATGGCCCAGCCCAGCTCCCACAACTAAATCTTGGTGGCACACAAGAAACCCCCAAGCTGCTCATAAAGGACAAGAAGTAACATGGACACATGAACAGGACAGAAAAAAATCACACACAAGCTTGACGTTGACACTCTGGAGGTCACTCAGCTAAACTCCAGGCAGGCTGGAATCTTCAGACATTTCTGAGATCCACCCCCTCGAATACTGTCAGGTACAAAAATACTCTCCTACTTTGTAAGACGGCCCGTTCTCCTTTAAGAGAACTGTAACTTGCTAGAAAGTTCTTCCCTGACATGATGCATCTCTGAAACATTCAGAACAGAGAATAAAAATCATATGGTATAACGTTAAATATATATTTGGAAGAAAGATGCTCTAATCAAATTTTACAGTTTCCTTGTAAAATCTGAACAGAATTTTCCTGGGCTGAGCTGTTTCTAGCCAGGCCTCAAAGTCATTACTTTTCCGTAAGAACTATGGTTATAAATTACGAAAAGCTTAAACCAAATGAAAATATCAAGAGACACCAGGATTTTAGATGAGGAATGGAACAAAACAAAACTTAAAATGAGCTAGATGTTTGAAATTATTCCTGTCTATTTTTCATTAAATACTACTGAACAGAATTCAAACTATGAAATGCCATTATTTTAAATTTAGTGTTCAAATGGTTCAATTTAAGTATCTGTTACACACCAATTAAGAGCTTGGCACTGTCCCAGGTACCAGGGATCCAAAGATGAATAAAAATACAGCCTTTGCCTTCAAAAACACATTCCTATAGTTCAGTAAGAATGTTAACCATGTAAACATAGAATTACAAATCAGCAATTCTTTGCAAGGTGTGATCAAAGCTCCCTTGGGAGGGGTGAGGGCCGTCAATGAAAGTTTCTTGGAAGAAGAGGTACCTAAACGGGGTTTAGAAAGATCAACAGGAATCGTCCAGGAAGACAAAGCAGAAAGAAAACTTTGGCAAAAGAAGCGGCATATGGAAAACACGAAGAGGTGAAAATAGTATATTCAGGGCAACACACTACTTGAATACAGAGTTCCAGGAAGAAGCAATGGACATGAAGTAGGACCTCAGCTCGTGAAGGGTCTGTGTACCAGGCAAATGACCAGCCCACTGGCAACCTCTGCAGGAATGCCAGAGAAGCGACAGAACCGTATTTTCTTTTTAGAAAGATGACACTTAGTGATGGAAGATGCCTACCAGCTTTTCTTATGCTGCTTCCTCCTTACCATTCATTCACTCAAGTATTTAGCAATCTATTATATACTAGGTCTGATTCTAGGCAATGAAGATACAGCAGTAAATAACAGAGTCTTCCTTCAAAAAGCTTATCCTTTAGTGGAAGAGATAACTTACAAAGGTCTCAGCTTTAATACCACTTCTTCAGAGATTTCTTTGATCACACTATCTAAAACAGCTTTTTTCCTAATAGCTGTTACTGTTATGCTCTGCCACATCATCGTGTTCTTTTCCTAAATGTATCACGATTTATAACACTTTATGTTTGTCTTGTTCTTTTTATTCCCAGAGCCCACCACAGTCTGACAAAGAGCAGATGCTTAGGAAATACTTGCTGCCTGAAAGAATGAAAAAAGAATGCCTACCTTTATAACTTAACTTCCCTAAAAATGTATAGTTTTTGCTTTTTCGACCCAACCAATCCCCCTAGATCCAAGCCCGAAGTGCTGCTCAAGCCTCTACGTTTAGAGTCCTTTTAATGTGGTCATGAACATCTATCTCACAACTATGCGATTTCCTATCAAGAGCTACTCAGGCAGCCCAGAGTAAGCTTATTCAGAAAGATAATCTTACATTCCTGTCCCTGGTTGTCACTGCAGCCTAGCTTAGCTGTCCCTTCATGACTGAATAATCAATCCATTCAATACTTACTGATGCCCACTGTGTGCCGGATAGTGGGAGAGGGATATAGTGGAGAACGTGATAGAAATGATCCCTGCCCTTAAACAACCGGCAATTTAATAAGGTGATACATACAGGTAAGCAGGCAATTACAATACTAGATGACAAGGTCCATGACAGGGAAGGTAGATCGTGCCATAGAAGGGCCACTGGACACAGGCTGTCAATTACACTTACAATTACACTTACAGGAATAGGGGAGCATGAAGGATGGAGTGGACGTAAAGGCTTAATTAAGCACTGGGCTAAATGCTAAATGGGTACAACATTGCAAATACAACAACCAAAAAAGAAAAAAGTAAGTCAGATGGCACTAATGTGCTAGGCATTCTTTTAAGCACTTGCCCTATAGCATTAATTATATATTATTATAAATACCATCAATCACATGTACGTATGGTTAATTTATTTAACCCATATAACAATCCAATAAGGTGCATACGACTACCATCCTCACTTTACAGAGGACGTACCTGAGGTACAGACAGCTAAGGAGTGTGTCCAACGTCACACGGCTAGAAACGCAGAGGGATGAGGCAGACGAGGGGGTCTGGAGCTGGGGCCTGAGTTCTGAACCTCTGTACTATCCTGTTTCTCAAAAGTATTGCCAATTGTTTTTCTTATTATATTTTTTATTTCCTGTAATAAAAACTATTTACTTTCACACATGCTATGTTTCCAACAGCCATCACTACTAGTAATTGATTAGATAAAATTAGGTCCTTTTCAACTTAAGAGATTAAGATATGGGTGGCAATTTGTAATATAACTTTAAGGGCCGACTAATTATTAGCAAATGTTTGAAGAATATATTTGAAGAAACAGTAAGCTTGATTTGTGGTTTACATTATCCCTTAAAACAAAAGCCCCCAGTAGAAACAACGGGCAGTGAGAGTCTGGCGTTACCCACTACTGCTGAATGTACGGGCAGCACCCAGCAATGCTCCTCCTGGGCATCTGCCCCTAAGGACTACGTATGTACGTACATGTGCCAGAATGTTGACGGCAGTCCTACGTGTAGAAGCCTGAGACTGCAAGCTGCCCAACCGCCCACGCCCATCAACAGTAGACCAGATAAACTGTGTTTTATAACACAGCAGAGGAGGGAGCCACGGCTGTATACAACAACATGCATGCATCACACACGAAGAGAACGTTAATGAAAGAAGGCAGACACGCAAGCACACATCCTGTGTGACTCCATCCACGGGAGGCGCAGACCAGGCAAAGCCAGCTGATGCTACTGGGTGGGCAGGGGTCGGGGGAGCAGTGGCTGCAGGGAGTGTGAGGGGCTCACGGGAAAGCAGTCACGTTCTGCTTCTGGAACTGGGTGCTGGTTACTCACGTGTCCAGTTCATGAAAATTCGTCAAGTGTACATTTATGGCATGTATAGTTTTCTGCATATATGTTCTATAAAAAGTTAAATGGAAGTTGATATCTTTAAACATACGTCTATAACTTTTAATGGATTTTGATGGATCTAATACAAAGGGAAACAATTACATTATTACCATCATCTAGTATTTGAGTGCTAACCATATGGCAAGTCCTATGTTAAATGCTTTACATGAATGAATCTCACTTAATCCTCACAAACATCCTACAGAGGCGGGCATGACTGTTAGCTCCACTTTCCAAATAGAAAACTAAGCCTTGGATTCATTAAGTAATGTGTTGGAGCAGAAAATCAAACTCAGGCAGTCCTAACTCCAGAGAATATATTCTTATCTATCTAGCTATTCTAAACTTTAGGTGAAGAGAATTCAGTCAGCTACATCAAGGCAAAAAAGACATAGTGGTCTTCAGCTCTACTCCACATAAATGTGTACTCATATTATTTCCAAGTGGAACCTCCAAGCAGCAAAAACACTAGCCACACTAGGTGTAACGAGCCACAGCACAGACAATTTGTTTCCCGCGATCAAAGCACTTTATTTAGTTGCAGCTTATTTGTTCAGGCCTGAGAAAAAATAAATGTTGAAAGTTTCCAAAAATAAACTCTACTTTCCTAACTCAATTCTGTCCCTTAAGATTATTCACTCCAGTGACATAAAGTACATCTTTAATTTAAGAAAACATAGCATGGCAGAAGAATATTAGCACAGCTAAACCTCAGCGCCATCATCCAACTTTTACGAGGCTGCGTCAGTGGGCTGTATCTGAGGGATACGCTGATGACTCACACTCACAATGTAGAGTTACCAAGCAATTTATGAATGAAAACAGAACAAATGCATTATGTAATAAAGTTTTAACAAAGGTAACACAGGGAAAATAATTCCATAATTAGTGAAAACATTTGGTAATTTACCAACATTAAATTTACCTCTTTGGAGGGGGAAGCGGGAGATGTGAAAATTGTCATCCAATAGGACCATACAAACATAACAATGAACAGATGGAAAGCCACAAGGTAAACAACGGCCTTTCCTGGTAAATAAAAACAAATAACATTTCATTGAATCCAGGTGAAAACAGGAAAAAGCATTACATATTAAAACACAATATTTAGGGTCAGGAGGCTCGATCCAATAAAAAATTTAATTAAAATGTACTAAAAACATCAAATATATACACTCCTTTATCTGCATGACGTTAACATTACAGATATGAAAAAACATTCTATTCCTGCATTTAAGGGTTATTGGCCTGGTTTATAAATAAAGACTGTATTCTGAGATGAGATTTGATTTCATTAAGTTGCTGAAGATTTAAGCTGAACTCTTATGAGCACCTCCTTCAAAAGCACTTCCTAAAAGTTAGATTTTAAATGACTTAAAAATTATTATTTAATGTTCACTATGAACATTAAATCCAAGGAACTATATACTGAAAATAAACAACTCAATTCCTGGACTGTCAGGAAAGGTATCCTAAATTCCATTGTCGTTTTCAACACGGGGTAACGAAAAAATTTTAGCCACTCTGAATTTCTGCCATAACTGTTTCCTAAGTGGATTAGTGTAACATTGCAACATCTTTATCTCCAAATATTAACTCACTGATATAACTAAAAACTTTTTGTTGTGTTCTGTGGTTTTTCTATCTGTAAGAAGTGGGACTGGTTTCCATTAAGAAGCCAGAACTATTTACCAAGTGCTTAAATTCTTTTTCAGTTTGGAATGCAGCACCACAAACTCACTGAAGAAAACAAAGCACAGATGAGCACAAAAGTTTGAGATTCTACTCATTTGTAAAGTTTGGATCAAATATTACTTTTTCCAAAAGCCTCCTCCATTACTTTCAGAATTTATTATCCCTTCATACTATTCTCCCCAAATAATTTACTCAGACTTCAATTAAAGCACTTAATGTGTTTCCTTTAAGTTAGCTGCTTAATATTGATAAGTTAATAAATGCAAAACACTTAGAACAGTGTCTGACACATAATAAATATTGGCTATTATCATCCTTGCTGTCCAAGTATAGTAGTTCCTTATTCTCAAAAACTGGTTCTTTTTGTGCATTCCCTATTTCAGTGTTACCCAAGTATATAGACTGATAAAAGTTTTCACTGGTCTGCAGTTAAATGAGAAACATTAAGAAAAATGTAGTGAAGTTTTTATAAAGCTAACATGTATTCAATTTGAAGTACTGTCCTTCCTTTGGTCTGAGGTTACTTTTCCTTATGTTTTTGGTTTTTAAAAAATGTTTTCACATAAAATAATGATACAAAATTGACAACTTGCTGGACCCCAGCATTTTCTTCTTCAATTATACTGGTCCATGTCTGGTCTAACAGAGCAGAACCCTGAGACACACAGATGACTGATGCAGGAAGCCAGGGCTCGATGGCCCTCACAACGCATGGCTGGCTAATCAGCACGGAGCGCGTACTTCAACTTCTAGCTCCTAAAATCTCTTTCAAAGTTAACTTCTCATTCTTTTCACTGCTAGTGCAATAGTTCTTAAATTGTTGCTCATCTCATATGGGTCACTGCACAAGCCAATGGGCGCCCTTGCCTTCCAGTCTCTTGCTTCCAATCCATCTCAGTGGCCAGCGTAAGATATGCGGCTCACCGTTTCTTATCCCCCTTGGCTATGCAATTCCTGGGAAATAGCTCCACCTACATGACTAATGAATGCATTCTAAAACTCTGAAACTTCCTAGTAACCATATTTATTTTAACTATAGCTACTCAAGTCAGCCCTTCTACCTACTGAAAGTCTACTAGAAGACATATAACGTTACCGTATTTCTAGCCCTCACAATGGTCTCGTGGGTATTCTTTCAGTTTACAAATGTGAAATTGAAGGCTCAGAAAATTTAATATTTTGCCCAGTGTTACTTACTTACTAAATGATAACGCCAGAATTCAAACCCATATATGCTTGATAAAAACCCAAGGTCTTTGTCACTGTGTCATATCTAAACTAATTTTCCTCTGCTTTTTAAATAATTATCTTAGTGGTCACATCCTACTTCAGAGATAACATCTGGTGCCAAGACGAAGCCCTAACCACAACTTCCTTCTATTCTCAAATATGCTTTCTTTTCACTTTCACAAAAACTGATGTCATCCTCGTTGAATATTGTGGTTTCGCAAAATCTGCATTCTCTATCATTCCAGCTCCCTCTATGCTAAACCCCATGGTCTAACCAATGGATTCAAAAGCATCCCCTCATTTGTTTCTCCTTTGGAAAAACAGGCTGGAGCTCAGTCTCCTGTTACACCAACACTGAAGCCATTTTTCAAGCCTGCAATTTTATCTTCACCTATAGCTCATCTCACTTCTTTATATTACTGCCTTGCCCCCACATTCAATCAAGTTTGTCAATCCTCATCTACGTATTATTGCATAGCTTGGTTACTTTAACTTTAAACTTCTTAATCACTGAGTTACTTACAACTAAGGCTAGAATACAGAACAATATACTTTAACATTTTTTAAACATTTAATATTTTTTTAGAATATTTTTGCTCTCCGTAAGAACAAAAGCACATGGTTTTTGCCTTAAAAAATCTTAACCTTCAGTTAAAGAAAGAAAAGATAAAATAAATCTCTTAGTATATTGCCTGGAATATAGTAAGCACTTAATAGACGGTAGTTATCAAATTATAATATAAATAATAACAGGAGATATTGTTTTTAAATAAGTTCAAATTAGTGTGGTTACTAATAATCCCATATATATGCTATAAACTATTGGTTAGAAGTAATACTTAAAGTAAAAGCTTAACTCATCAAATTAAATCAAAGTTCAAAGAAAAACTGAACCTATAAATCAAAAGGTCTGACTCAAAAATCACCTGTAACTGAATTAAGAAACAAATAAGCAAACAAAAAACTTTACTCAAAGACTCTCTGAAAGACATGGGGAAAACAGCCCCAAGAAATAATGATCCAAGTTAAAAGTTCTTTTATAAGAACTTCAGAAATTCTCTGCTTTCTACGTCTGTGCTTTCAACACACAGGAAACAGTTTTGATTTTAAGCAAGAAAAACAAGCCTACCAAGATTGAGTCTATATTTATTGTTACTGAGAAGTTAGATCCAAAGTCAACTTGAGATTTACATGCTTAATGCCTTCTATTTTCAACAATAAGAATATTTATTAATAATTTCTAGGGACTTCCCTTGCGGTCCAGTGGATAGGACTCAGCGCTTCCTCTGCAGGGTACACGGGTTGGATCCCCGGTCAGGGAACTAAGATCCTGCAAACTACGCAGCTCGGCCAAAAAAACCACCACCACACAAAAAAATTTCTAATTATTCAACTGTTTTAGAAATCCTCTGGATTTTCATATCTCAAATCAAATTTTATTTTTGAAATTTGATCTCAAAGGACTTAAAATTTTCTTTTATCTCAATAAAATTTTGAGTAATGATTTTTCTCTCCAGACACTGTCTCTTTGATTAGTCATTAAAACTTTAATTCCATTTCAAAATGAACTAGTAATACAATTTACAAATTCAGAGTCTGGTTACTTAATCAAATGACTATGAGTAGTGAAGTACTATTTTAAACAAATGCATAAACAAGAGAACCACCAATAAAATTTAGACATCATGAAACACCTCCTCCTCAAACTTAGCTAGAACTGATATTAAAAATCTTTGAACCACTACTATAAAGAGTTCTGAAGAATATACAAGGCAAAAATATGTATATAAATACATCAAAGAAGTTTGGGTACCAGATGCCTTACAAAATAACAGCAACTTCAATTTACATAAATAACACAAATGAGAATATACTGAATGTATAAAAATAAACCTAATAACACATCTCCTTTTAATTACTTAAGCTTTAAGAATATATATCTCCTTCCTGGAAACCAAAACACACAGAGTCATCACTAAATAACAAGTATATGGGTTGTAATTAAGATACCATAAGTAGTCTACTTAACTTGAGAGTAAAAGTTAAAAGCGCCTTACCGTTTTCTCCATTTCCAGAAAGTGTAACTAGAATAGAAGAAAACACAGTGAATATATTTTAAACACTCGTATATAACCTTTATTTCAGGTTGACTATTCATCACCTTAATATCATTTTCATAAACATAAACTTTAGTTGTAAAATGTAAACAATAAGGCAAATTCAGAACTGCACACTCAAAAACCACGGAAACACTAAAATTCAAATTCTTCTGTACCATAAACATTGCAATCACACTAAAATTTTTCTTCAGACCTTTGGTAATTTTAAGTGTATCTATATGGTTATAGTTATGATGTTTTCTTTAGCTCTTTTCTTAATGCTACCTACAGAATGAGTAGAACTCTCCTCTACGGCACTCACAGGGCACTTAATTAAGTAGTCTGTGATGTAACTTACCAAACTTTTTGTAAAAGCTACACACAAAACACATTGTTATTTTTCTACAGAAAAAAAAAAAGAGGAACTTATCCTGTGATTTTTAGAGCACTTTTCTTCCTAGTTTGAAACCCTGGGAACTGCTCCTTATTCCTCCTCTCTGGATAGTCCAATGGCCTCTGGGTCCTGTTGATTCTACTACCTAAGTCTCTTCACATCCGCCTCCCCCTCCCATTTCTCCCATTGCCTTGTTTTAGGACTTTCTCAAATGCGATAGCTTAAAGCAACTCTACTCGCAGTTTAACACGTCCTCATCACCAGCAAATCTGAAGATGGAATACTCTTCAACACTCACCGGTCACTTACAGAAAAAAGTCCACAATCTTCAGAGTAGCAAACACTATAGGCCCTCTGTGATCTACAATCTGTCCCCCTCTCCAGTCTCTTGTCATTTGCCCATACCCACGGTCTAATTATCCTGAAAAAAACCTGCAGTTTCCTAAATACATCAAGATGTTTCACACACAATTGCTTCCCCTATTCATCCTTCAAGACCCGGTGTATACACTCCCTCCTTGGCAAAGCCTTCCTGAGTCCCACTCTAGGCAGAGCGGGTCACTCCTTTATTTCAACGTTGCTCACCCCTCCATCTCTACCATACCACCTCATTTTTCACAATTACTTGTTGACATGTCTGTCTCACCCTGCTGGACTGCATTAGTGTGGAATCATGTCTTAGAACAATAACAAACCTAACAGTTATCATTAGTTCCTTCTTACAGATAAATAAACTAAGACTCAAAATAATTAAAGGACGTCCCTGAGGTCACAGAGCTAGTACATGCTGTGTAGGTAAGATCTGAACTCAAGGGCTTCCCTGGTGGTGCAGTGGTTAAGAATCCACTTGCCAATGCAGGGGACACGGGTTCAAGCCCTGGTCCAGGAAGATCGCACATACCGCGGAGCAACTAAGCCCGTGAGCCACAACTATTGAGCCCTCGCGCCACAACTACTGAAGCCCGTGCTCCGCAACAAGGGAAGCCACCGCAATGAGAAGCCCGCATACCAGAACGAAGAGTAGCCCCTGCTCGCTGCAACTAGAGAAAGCCCGTGCACGGCAATGAAGAATCAACACAGCCAAAAATAAATAAGTAAAATTAATTTAAAAAAAAATCTGAACTCAAGTCTACTTGGACTTGTATTCTTTCCTGGAGTGTTTCACTTTATTCAGTATTTTAGTTCCAAAGCCTGGCATACAGCAACAATGCTTAAGAAATGTTTATTAATTCAATATCCATTTTTGACTAAAATCTCATTTTTGACTAAAGTATCCAGGAGTATCTGGATACTTCCTTAACAAACTAAAATATATCTATCTCAATCCCCAAACCAACATAATTTAATGAGAAAACACAATAGAAGTATTGTGTCAGGAACATAACATAACAAGAAGGTTCATGATCATTACTTTTTTTTTTTTCTTTAATATTGTTTCAGAGAGGCATAGGGTTTTTTCCAGCCCATCTTAGGTCATTCAGGTATGGTCTGGGGTAGTTAAACCCTGGGCTGGTCCCCTCTGGCCTCACAAAGCATTTCCCCTTTATGCTAGTGTACACTACTAAAAATATAATCTTCATTACGTGCCATGATATGAAATGATTGGGAAGCACTACAGTAGCCACACAATTATAAAAGAGAAATAAGTTAATTGTATAGAAATTGAAAAGAAGACATATGTATCACTACTTGTAGGTTATATGACTACATTCTTTTATAGTCAAAGAAAACCAACTGAAAAACTATTATAAGAGGTGATAGTGTACAAAAACTGATATACAGAAATCAGTAGTTTCCCAATATACACGTAATCACTATGTAGAAGTTATAATAAAAGAAAGTTCTATTTACAAAGCCACCTAAGAAAATAATGTTCCTAGGAATAAATGTAAGAACTGAGCAAGATCTATACAAAAAGAAACGTTTTGATGTTTCTGAGGGACACTAATAAAAATCTGAACAGGTGGAAAGGCTTATATTCTTACATAGAAGAGTCATCATTAAAATGACAATTCTCCTGAGGTTATTCTTATAAATTTAGTGTCATCTCAATAAAAATACTTTTATTTTTTAAGCAGTCAGATTCCAAAGTTCATTTGTGGAAAAATAAACTTACACGATGAAGTAGGAAAATTTTGAAAGAGATGAATAATGAAGTAGCACTAGTCAAGTCAAATCCTAGAGCACAGTATTCTAAAAATACTACAAACGCCGCAATTATTAAAACACTTGTACCGGCTCATGAATAAATACATCACTGGAACAGAACAGAACGCTCCCAAATGGAACCAAATGCATATAAGAATTCGCTATGTGATAAACATGGGATTTCAAATCAGTGTGGATAGAGCCAATAAATAGCATCAGAATAAACGGGTGGCCATGTGGAAAAAAGATACCATTGAGATTCACAACACAGGTCAGGATAAATCCCAAAAGTATCAAAGATTTAAATGCAAAAAATAAAAACAAAATCATGCGTGTACTACATGAAACAAGGGAAATTTAAAATATATACGCTTTTGGAGCTAAGTAGGTATTTCAGAGTATGACACAGAACACTGAAGCCACAGGAAAATACTGATATATTTGACTGCATAAAAGTAAAAATAAACGCTCGAAAAAAATCACTACAAGACAACAAGAAACTAGGAAAAAATATTCACAATCCTTACTATGGACTAAAAACTAATTTCTCTGTTTAAAGAGTACCTACAAATCAATAAGAGTTGTTTTTAAACAACCCACTTTTTCACAGAAAAGGAAATACAAACATCTCAAACATAAAAAAGATGGTCAACCTCATTCATAACAGAAATCCAAAGTAAAACTACAAGAAGATACCATTTTTAGTAATCGTATTAGTACAGATCAAAAGTTGATAACATACTGTGTGATCACACTTGTCAGAGCAGAGTTCTGATTTAAACTGCATCTGGCTAACAGTTTCTGGTGGCTGCCTCTTCCAACTTCCCACTAAGACAGCACGCAACTACAGGAAGCAACAAAATTGTTCCATACCAAAAACAAAGCTAGACAAACCAAGAATGACCAGAACTACTTCGTCAAGAGGGCCTTCCTGACCACAGGAGTGGGGTAAATAAATCTATACAATTCCCTTATCATAACACTCCTGGCACTGGTATGTAACTACTAGTTTCTAATCTGTAGTTCCTTCCAGATTTTTCTTGGAGGAAGGGACACGACTGAGTCACTAACGCCTGGCACAGGGTGGAGTGGAGCCAGCCCTCAGGATCTGTTAGCTGCCCCTCCGACTACACAGACAAAGGACAGTTAGGGACAACCAACACTGGGCCGTCTGCAGAGCCTCTGGCCTCACAGAGGGATATTCCGTTTTCTGAGGATCCCAATATAGTTTTAAAAATTCTTTTGATGATAAAGTCAGAACTATAAAAAACATTACACATACTAATGGTTACATGTGCCTTGTAAAGGTATAATGAATGTCCTTTTTTCAGTCATGTCAGTGACCATGTATAATCTCATTTGCAGATAATATTAATCTAAATTAATCTAAGTTTCTCTGTGAACCTGAGAGCTGGCCACATGCCCTTCTCCACTTAACTGCCCCCTTTTCTCACCTACTCCCCACTAATTGAGATTGAAAATCCCAGATACTCTCACTTTACCACCATCCTTTGCATCTACTGTGGCCATGTGATACAGTTTTGGCTAATGGATACATCTTTGGAAAAGGAAAAGTTATGGTGGAAAAACCTTTTTCTTCCTTGACAAGTGAAAAGCATGTGAGGAGAAAGCCGTATTACTGCCTTCACCCTGTTTTTGCTTTGCATACTTATAATGTAAGGATGTGCTGACAATCTGTAACTGCCAGCTTTCAACCTCGAGGGAGGACTATTTGCTGGGTACAGGGTTCTGGGCGGACAGTTCTTTTCATTTCACGCTTGAAAAATGCCACAGCGCTTCCTTTTGGCCTCCACAGCTTCTGATGAAAAACCTGCTGTTGTTCTAACTTCCCCCCATAGGTAAGGTAAACTTCTGTCACTGTTTTCAAGATTTTTTTATCTGTCTTTGGTTTTCACAAGTTTGGTTATGATGTGTCCTGGCATGGATTTCTTTATCTTGTTTAGTATTCACTCAGCTTCTAGAACCTGCAGGTTTATGTCTTTTGTCACACTTGCAAAAATTTAAGCTACTATTCCTTCAAGTACTTTTTCAGCCACACTCTCGTTCTTCTCTCCTTCTGGAACTCTGATGACACATAGTTTAGATTTTTTTTTTTAATAGTTTCACAAGTCCCTGATGATCTATTCATTTTTATTTCTGTTTAATTTCTTCTGTTGTTCACACTGGGTAATTTTTATTCCATCTTTAAGTTCACCGATTCTTTCCTCTGCCCTCTCCATTCCGCTACTGAGTAGACTTTTATGAGTTTTTTAATTTGGCTATCGTATTTTTCAGTTCTAAAATTTCCAGTTCTAAAGATGGGTCTCCTCCACATCTTTGCCAACCGAAGGTCACACAGACTTTCTCATATGTTCACTTCTATAAGGTTTATAGGTTTTACATTTAGGTCTGTAATAGATTTTAAATGCTGATCTTAAAAAAATATGGTATGAAGTGAGGACTGAGGTTAATTTTTTTGCCTAGAGATGGACAATAGTTCCAATATCATTAGCCAACAAAACTATACTTTCTCTACTGAGTTACCTTGGATTGTCTCATGAAAATTAATCAGCCATATTTGTAAGGGTTTATTTCTGAAGTCTCTACTCTGCCCCACTGATCTATATAGTCCACTCCTACTCTAACACCCCCCTGACTTGATTCCAAGCAGCTTTAGAAAATCCTGAAATCAGACAGTATGACTCCTCCAGCTTCTTTTTCTAAAGAGTTTGGGCTATTTTAGGTCCTTTGCATTTCCATATAAATTTTAAGCTCATCTTTGATTTAAAAAAAAAGCCAGGCTTCCGTGGTGGCGCAGTGGTTGAGAGTCCGCCTGCCGATGCAGGGGACATGGGTTCGTGCCCCGGTCCGGGAGGATCCCACGTGCCGCGGAGCGGCTGGGCCCATGAGCCATGGCCGCTGAGCCTGCACGTCCGGAGCCTGTGCTAAGCAACGGGAGAGGCCACAACAGTGAGAGGGCCCGCGTACCGCAAAAAAAACCCCAAAAAACAAACAAACAAACAAAAGCCTGCTGGGATTTTTGGCTGGTACTGTATTGGCTCTATAGATCACTTTAGAAAGAACTGATATCCTTATAGTATCGTCTCCATTCCATGATCCCAGCGTCTCTCTTCACTTTAGATTTTACCTGATCAATACACAAACCCTGCACATATTTTATTAGATTTATCCCTTTTATTTAATTTGTTGATGCAATTATAAATCAGCATTTTAAAGATTGAGGTATAGTTGATTTACAATATTATATGTTTCAGGTGTACAACATAGTGATTCACAATTTTTAAAGATTATACTCCATTTATAGTTACTATAAAACATTGGCTATATTCCCTGTGCTGTACAATATATCCTTGTAGCTTATTTATTTTATACGTAGTCATTTGTACCTCTTAATCCTCCATCAGTTGCTACCCCTCCTCCCTTCCCTCTCCCCACTGGTAACCTCTAGTTTGTTCTCCTATATCTGTGAGTCTGTTTCTTTTTTGTTATACTGACTAGTTTTTTTTTTTTTTTAGATTCCCCATATAAGGGATAACATATAGTATCTTCCTCTGACTTATTTCACTAAGTGTAATATCTTCTAGTTCCATCCATGTCGTTGCAAATGGCAAAATTTCATTATTTTTCATGATGAAGTGGTATTCCATGGTAATATATATACCACATTTTCTTTATCCATTCATCTGTTGATGGACACTTAAGTTGCTTCCATATCTTGGCTATTTTAAGTAATACTGCTATGAACACTGGGGTGCATGTATCTTTCCAAATTAGTGTTTTCATTTTCTTAGAATATATACCCAGGAGTAGAACTGCTGGATCATATGGTAATTCTATTTTTAATTTTTGAGGACCCTCCATACTGTTTTCCACAGTGTCTGCACCAATTTCCATTCCCACCAACAGTGTACAGGGGCTCCCTTTTCTCCACATCCTTGCCGACATTTGTCATTTGTGGCCTTTTTGATAATAGACATTCTGACAAGTGTGAGGTGATATCTCACTGTGGTTTTGATTTGCATTTCTCTAATGATTAGCAATGTTGAGAATCTTTTCATGTGCCTGTTGGCCATCTGTATGTCTTCTCTGGAAAATTGTCTATTCAGGTCTTCTGCCCATTTTTTAATCAGGTTTTTTTTTGATGTTGGGTTGTATGAGCTATTTATATATTTTGGATATTAACCCCTTATTGGTCATATCATTTGTAAATATTTCCTGCCATGCAGTAGCTTGTCTCTTCATTTTATCGATGGTTTCCATTGCTGTCCAAAAGCTTGTAAGTTTAATTAGTCCCCCTCCTTCCTTTTTTTTGGCCTTACCTCGCAGCATGCAGGATCTTAGTTCCCTGACCAGGGATCTAACCTGCGCCCACTGCAGTGGAAGCGCAGAGTCTTAACCACTGGACCGCCAGGAAAGTCCCCTAATTAGGTCCCGTTTGTTTATGTTTGCTTTTATTTTCTTTGCCTTAGGAGATAGATCCAAAAAAATACTGACACAATTTACGTCAAAGAGTGTTCTGCCTGTTTCCTTCCAGGAGTTTTATGGTTTGAGGTCTTACATTTAGGTCTTTCATCCATTTTGAGTTTATCTTTGTACATGGTGCGAGAAAATGTTTTAATTTCGTTCTTTCACATGTAGCTGTCCAGTTTTTTCAGCACCACTTTTGAAGAGACTGTCTTTTCCCCATTATATATTCTTTCCCCCTCTGTCATAGGTTAATTAACAATCAGTGAGTGGGTTTATTTCTGGGCTCTCTATCCTGTTCTGTTGATCTATGTGTCTGTTTTTGTGCCAGTACCATAGTTTTGATTACTGTAGCTTTGTAGTATAGTCTGAAGTCAAGGAGCGTAATTCCTCCAGCTCTGTTCTTTCTCAAGATTGTTTTGGCTATTTGGGGTCTTTTGTGTCTCCACACAAATTTTAAACTTATTTGTTCTAGTCCTATGAAAAATGCCCTTGGTATTTTGATAGGGATTGCACTGAATCCGTAGATTGCCTGGGTAGTATGGTCATTTTAACAATATTATTTCTTTCAATCCATGAAAATAATACATCTTTCCATCTGTTTGCCATCTTCAATTGCTTTCATCAGTATCTCATAGTTTTCTAAGTACAGATCTTTTATCTTCTTAGGTAGGTTTATTCCTAGGTGTGTTTTTTTTTTTTTTTTGATGCAATGGTAAATGCAAGTTTCCTTCATTTCTCTTTCTGTTAGTTTGTTGTTACTATACAGAAATGCAACAGATTTCTGATATTTGTTTTGTATCCTGCAACTTTACCAAAATTGATGAGCTTTAGTAGTTTTTTTGCTGGGGTCTTTAGGATTTTCTATGTATAGTACCATGTAGTCTGAAAACAGTGACAGTTTTACTCTTACTTTCCTATTTGGGTGCCTTTTATTTCTTTTTCTCCTCTGACTGCTGTGGCTAGAACTTCCTATACTATGTTTAATAAAAATGGTGAGAGTGGCATTCTTGTCTTGTTCCTGACCTTAGAGGAATGATTTCAGCTTTTCATTGTTGTGTATATTAGCTGTGGGATTATCATCTATGGCCTTTATTATGTTGAGGTAGTTCCCTCTATACCCACTTTCTGGAGAGTTTTTATCATAAATGGATGTTGAATTTTGTCAAAAGTTTTTTCTGCATCTGTTGAGATGATCATATGGTTTTTATTCTTCAATTTGTTAATATCATGTATCACACTGATTGATTTGTGGATACTGATCTATCCTTGCACCCCTGGAATAAATCCCACTTGATCATGGTAAATGATCCTTTTAATGTACTGTTGAATTTGACTTGCTAACATTTTGTTGAGGATTTTTGCATCTATGTCCATCAGCGATACTGGCCTGTGATTTTCCTTTTTTGTGATATCTTTGTCTGGTTTTGGTATCAGGGTGATACCGGCCTCACAGAATGAGTTCAGAAGCACTCCATCTTCTGCAGTTTTTTAGAATAGTTTGAGAAGGATAGGTATTAAGTCTTCTCAAATTTGGTAGAATTCACCTGTGAGGCCATCTGGTCATGGACGTTTGTTTGTTGGGGATTTCTTTTATTACTGATTCAATTTCGTTACTGGTAATTGGCCTGTTCATATTTTCCATTTCTTCTTGGTTCAGCCTTGGGAGATTGTACACTTCTAGTAATCTGTCTACTTCTTCTAGGTTATCCACTTTATTGGCATATTGCTGTTCGTAATAATCTGCCATGATCTCTTGTATTTCTGTGGTGTCAGTTTTAACTTCTTTTTAATTTCTGATTTTATTGATTCAGGCCCTCTCTTTTTTTCTTATGAGTCTGGCTAAAGGTTTATCAATTTTTAAAAATATTTTCAAAGAACCAGCTCTTTGTTTCATTCATCTGTTCTATTTTCTTAAGTCACTAATTCATTTATTTCTGCTCTGATTTTTTACTTCTTGCCTTCTACTAACTTTGGGTTTTGTTCTTGTTTTTCTCATCCTTTCTCGTAAGGTTAAGTTGCTTATTTGAGATTTTTCTTATTTCCTGAGGTAGGCTTTTATCACTATAAACTTCCCACTTACAACTGCTGTTGCTGCATCCCATAGATTTTGGATCGCTGTGTTGTTTTCATTTGTCTCCATATTTTTTTTGATTTTTTCAGTGATCCATTGGTTGTTTAGTAGCATATTTTCTAGCCTCCACTTGTTTGTGTTTTTGCAGTTTTTTTCTTGTAGTTGATTTCTAGTCTCATAGTATTGTGGCCAGATAAGATGCCTGATATTATTTCAATCAATGAGACCATTAATACTGCCAGTAATATGATTACTGAAAGGTTTAAATAACTTGTTGCATATATGCTCTATATTCTCTAATAGCTGTACCATATATACTTTGTTAGAGCAAATAACCATTACAAACTATATTTTTCTCTTCCTTATAACCCTCCTCACTTAGGTCTATAAGAACATATGTACATATTTAATGTTCATATCATAGTTTAAGTTGCTGTCTCTGTAGTCATTTGGGTTGTCTAAAGCACATCCTCATTCTCTAGCAAGCTGGTTTTGTCGTAGATACAATTCAAGTTGTTCTGTTTATATGCAGTGATTTGGGGGAGACTCAAAAATAATAAACCGTTACCATCATCTTCCCAGAATCCCAAAAGACACGGACTTTTTTTTAAATGTTGAGCCTTCTTTTAATTTATTTATTTTTATTTTTGGCTGTGTTGGGTCTTCATTTCTGTGCAAGTGCTTTCTCTAGTTGTGGCAAGCGGGGGCCACTCTTCATTGCGGTGCGCGGGCCTCTCACTGTTGCGGCCTCTCGTTGCGGAGCACAGGCTCCAGACGCACAGGCTCAGTAGTTGTGGCTCACGGGCCTAGTTGCTCTGCAGCATCTGGGATCTTCCCAGACCAGGGCTCAAACCTGTGTCCCCTGCATCGGCTGGCAGATTCTCAACCACTGCGCCACCAGGGAAGCCTGACAGTGACTTTTTGAAGAGAGGAGGCCAGATGTCTTGTGAAATGTGCTACATTCTGAACTTGTTTCTTTTTGGTGTCCTTTACTTCTTCATCTACCCCAACCTTCTCCTCCTACTACCATTCCATTCAAAGTCTAATGGCTTGAGTATAATTTGAGGGAACAGGGGGAAGAGGATGGACAAGAATACTCATCTGGGTACTGTACAGTATTTAAGGAGATACTCAGGAGACACATTATTTAAGTTTGTCACTATCAGTGATGCTACGTTTGGCCATTTGGTAAGGTAGTGACCACCAAATGTCTCCTTTGTAAAGGTCCATTTTTGACTTGGACAATCACGAAATCTTTTCTTTTTTTTTTTTTTTTACGAAATCTTTTGTGGAGTAAAACGTTAAGGGTATGTGAATATCTTCTTCCCCTAACGGTTTTAGCATCCACTGATATGCCTTGCCTGAATCTATTATTTCGTAGAATTAGAAAATCACCATTAAAAGCCCTCTATTATTTTTTTATTTTATTTTATTTTTGCGGTACGCGGGCCTCTCACTGTTGTGACCTCTCCCGTTGCGGAGCACAGGCTCCGGACGCGCAGGCTCAGCGGCCTTGGCTCACGGGCCCAGCCGCTCTGCGGCATGTGGGATCTTCCCGGACCGGGGCATGAACCCGTGTCCCCTGCATCGGCAGGCGGACTCTCAACCACTGTGCCACCAGGGAAGCCCAAGCCCTCTATTATTTATTTCCATAGTTTTAAGCTGGCATTCTTCTGTAAAGAGCTTTCCCTCACTGGAGATGAACTAGAGTCATTCTAAAAAGGCAGTACAAAAATATAATTATTTCCCTTTAATTACCCGTTTTCAGAATAAGATTTTGGTATAATATTTATCTCCAGCACATCCCTGGTGGTGCAGTGGTTAAGGGGCCACCTGCCAATGCTGGGGACACGGGTTCGGGCCCTGGTCTGGAAAGATCCCACATGCCACGGAGCAACTAAGCCCGTGCGCCACAACTACTGAAGCCTGCGCCTACAGCCCATGCTCCGCAACAAGAGAAGCCACCGCAATGAGAAGCCCACGTTCTGCAATGAAGAGTAGCCCCAGCTTGCCGCAACTAGAGAAAGCCCACGCGCAGCAACAAAGACCCAACGCAGCCTAAATAAATAAATAAATAGATTAATTAATTTAAAAAATTCACCTCCATTGTTAGCAAATAAATTTAGTTTTCCTCTTCTTGAATATCAATACAGAAACTTACAGATTTTATTTACTCGATGTGTCATCAAGTACACTCATTTTTATGTTCAAATTGTCTCACTTGGCTAATGCCTCTTCCAGCTGACTCCTGTAGCATCTCGATCATCCCATTAGTCTCTGAGCACTTCCTTGCACAGCACAAGATGTCCCAGGCTCATTTTATATTTTCCTCCCCTGGACCTGACATTAGCCACTTCTTCAAAGGTCACTGGTTCCTTTTAATGATATTTAGAAACCAAGCTCTGAATTCTCAGGGTACTCACAGCTACTGGAGTTTCATTGCTTTTAGGCCCTTTGGGTTACAGAAGGAGCATTATACATTTATATTTATATTCACACTGATATTTCCAATTCAAATTGAATGATTCAAATAGAACAAATAGAGTTTTTTCCTTAATTTCTCGGCATTATATTTGTATCTCTTTACTTTCACAATGAAAATCTTAGTTCCTAAGTAATTTACTTATTTATTCAGTTTAAACTAAAATATACATAAAACAGTTTAAAAACTACATATTAGTTTAAGATTTCTTTGCAGTTTTTTTGTTTTATTCTGTTTTGGCTTTAAACTACATCCAACTAAGGAGTCCTGTGTTACTTTCAAAACTCACTTGAAATAATTCTTTCCTCTGTGTAGTTATAGTACCAACTTCATAAAATTAAGTTCGTTTCATGATTTCAAATTTTACAGTTTGCTTTTACCCCTCTTTGTTTTATTTTTATTTTGGATATGTAACAAATATAAATGTTTCAACATTAAAACTATGTAAAAAAGGTACTCAGAAAGGTCTGGCTTTCATTCCTCACCCCCTCACCCCAGATAATCATTTTTATTAGTGTTTGTTTTATCCTTCCACTATTTCTTTTAGCAAAATAAGCAAGTATGTATTTCTAATTTCTTCCTTTATATATTTTGGTCTACACCTTGCTTTTTTCACTTACACCCTAGAAATCACTACACATTAGTACACAGAGACAACTATTGTTTCCTTTTTAAAGCACTGCATGGTATTCCACTGTGTGGGTGTTCCAGTTATACAACCAGGCCTCTATTGATAGCCATCTGGGTTGTCTCCAATCTTCTGCTGTTACAAACAGTGCAGCAATGAATAACCCTATGCATGTGTTGTTTACTTGTGGAAGTTTATCTTCAGGGCAGAGTTCGAACAGTGGGATTACTGGACTGAAAGTAAATCTGTCTGCTTTCCCCAAACTCAATTATAGGGGTTGTACCATTTTGATACTCCTACAAGCAATGCATGAGGCTGCTTATTTCTCTACAATAAAATATTTTCAGACTTTTGATACTACAGGGTAATTTTACTTTGCATTAAATAAATTAGGGTAAGAATCTTCTCATATGTTTATAAGCCATTTTTGTTTTTTTTCCCTATGAACTGTCTATGTCACATCCATTTTTTTTTTTTTTTTTAAATCAGGCTTTCCTCACTCCCTGGTTGTAAGATCGTCCAGCCACGTTTTCTCCTAGTATTGGAAGGTTCTTATTTTTTATATTCAGATTTGGTCCATTTTGAAATGGCAGATTCCAGGGGCAGGAAAAGTATCAGATAAGCCTAAAAAAAATCTCCTGGCACCTGAAGATAAGGAGAGAAAAATGATGGTGACATGTCAAAAGGACACAGAAACCAAACTGAAAGGGTTCCTACTGGCTAAATCTGGGACAATTTGAGCAACAAAATAAACGATACAGGGATTTCCCTGGTGGTGCAGTGGTTAAGAATCAGCCTGCCAATGCAGGGGACACGGGTTCAAGCTCTGGTCTGGGAAGATCCCATACTCCGCGGAGCAACTAAGCCTGTGCGCCACAACTACTGAGCTTGCGCTCTAGAGCCCGCAAGCCACAGCTACTGAGCCCGCGTGTCACAACTACTGAAGCCCGCACACCTAGAGCCCGTGCTCCTCAACAAGAGAAGCCACCTCAACGAGAAGCCCGCACACTGCAACGAAGAGTAGACCCCGCTTGCTGTAACTAGAGAAAGCCCGCGTGCAGCAACAAAGACCCAATGCAGCCAAAAATAAATAAATAAATAATAAGTTTATAAAAAATAAATGATATGTTATAATCCATAAAATAAGAACCCATGAGAGCAGGATGATGTAAATGAATGAATAAATAAATAAATGGGGAGGAGGGAAAGCTCTTCCTTTCAGTTTAATTCTAATTATTAAATGTAGGAGAAATCACAGAATTTAAAAAATCACCATTTGGCAACCAGCACAGTGATTGTTTCAAGCAAGAGTCCTCAACAGATGCTAAAAAAGAGTAAGCGCAAGTAATCACGAACAGATTTTCCCACAAAGATACTTGTCTCAGGTTGGGTTCTCTGGAATCAGGTGCTGAGACGGAGTTTGGGGTGCAAGATACTCACTAGGGATCAACACGTGTGAAAGGAAGTGGGGGAAGCAGAATTGGGCAGAGGTAGACGTCTCACTATAGTTCAGGCCTATCCAAGCTTCGGCCACAGGCAGGGAGCTCTGAAGAAGTCCACCCCTTCTCACTCAGCACTGGATGCCACCGCCCAGGAAGGGTGTGACCTTGCGTGAGCTGAGTCACACTGAACAAACTGAGCTGACTGCTGGAAGCTGTCTGCTGACTGCACGTGCCACAACTGAGCAAGTCCTTCCTCAAAGAGGGATATGTGTGGGTTGTCTGGTCTGCCAGAATACGTATTAATTACAAGGAAAACTGTACCTTTACAGAATGGAGAAACTTGGCTGATACCAGCTTGTGTGGTGACCAAGGTAAACAGTTCCCAAGACAGTACAATCAATGACACAGTTACTTCTGTGGTATTCATGCTATAAAATGTATACATGAGGAAACATCAGACATGCCTAATTTGAGGGACATTCTACACAAGAAGCCTGTACTCTTCAAAAATGTCACAGTCATGAAACACAAAACAAGACTGAGGAGCTCTTCCAGATCAAAGGACACTAGAGAGACCTGACAGCTAATTGCAATGTGTGAGCCCGGCCCGGCCTGTGGAGCAGAACAACGGTTTAGTGGGACAACTGGAGAAGTCCCAGTAAGGCTTACAGATTAGAGAGTAGCATTTTATCATGCTAATTTCCTGACCTTGATATCTGTACTCTGATTATATAAGAGAATGTTCTCTGCTATAGACTGAATGTTTGTGTTCCCCCAAAATTCATGTTAAATCCTAAGGCCCAGTGTGATAGTATTTGAAGGTGGGGCCTTTGGGAAGTGATTACATCATGAGAGTGAGGCTCTCATCAATGGGATTAGTGCCCTAATAAGAAAGAGATCCCTCACTCCTTCCATCATGTGACAATACAGTGAAAAGATGGCCATCTATGACAAGAAGTGCGCCCTCACCAGACCCTGCTGGCACCTTGATCTTAGACTTCCAGCCTCCCTAAGTGAGAAATAAATTTCTACTGTTTATAAACCACCAACATAAGTCTATGGTATTCTGTTAAAGAACCTGAACAGACTAAGACACTCTTGTTTTTAGAACAAACACTGACGTATTTACAGGTAAAGGGACATAAGGTCTGCAACTTACTCTCAAATATTTCAAAGACAGAATGAATAAATGATAAAGCATGTAGCAAATGATAACCTTTAGGGAATCTGGGTGAAGGATATATGAAAATTCTTTGTACTATTTTTCACAAGTCTAAAATTATTTGAAAATAAAAAGTGTAAAATATAAGAAAAAAGTATTTTATCCATTTGTAGTTTATCTTGGAATACAGTGTGAGATATGGACCCAATTTTATCTCTTATCAAATATCTATCCAGTTGTCCCACCTTCTCCTCTCCTCTTTATTCTAAATTTCTATATTTACTGTCTATTTCTGGACATTCTATTCTATTCCGTTGGCCAATATGTCTGTCCACACATCATACCATACAACTGGTACACAATTTTTATAACAGATTTTATTTTTTAGAGCAGTTTTAGGTTCATAGCAAAACTGAACAAAAAGTAGACAGGGTTCTTTTTTACACCCCCTGCTCTCACAGTTTTAATTATAGCGATTTGTGGTTTAAAATCAAGTGATGTTTTGCACCCTTTCTCATTCTTTCAGAGATTTCTTGGTTGCTCTTTCTTGTTTATTTTTCCATGTGACCTTTAGGATCAACTTGTCTAGTGCCAGAAAAAACAAAACAAAAAACCATTTACTGGGACTGGATTTATGCATTAAATTGGGGAGAACTGAAGTCTTCGTAATGCCGAGTTATTCTATTCATGAACGTGAAATACGTAATGTTTTCCCATTTGTTCAAGTCTACTTCTATGTTTTTCAGAAATGCTTTCCTCCTATAGACCTGGCATTTTTCTTGAGTTTCTTAAGTATTTTATCTTTTTGATGTTATTGGAAATGGAGACTTGACTTCTACCATATTTTCAATTATTCATTATTTTATTTACTGTGTACGTATAGAAAGTATTGGGTTTTGTCTGCTAATTCTATATCCTGCCATTTTACTCAATTCCTTTTGTTTAGGTGTTCTGTTGTTATTGACTCTCTTGGCTTTTCAACATATACTATCACGTCATCTGCATGTAGAAATAGCTTTCCCTCTTCCTTTCCAATATCTTATGCTTCTAATTATTCTCTCTTGATTGAATGTGGTAACTGGTTTTGTCAATACAATGTTATTCAATACATAGCAATGGACACAGTGATATGTATTTACTGCTGGTTTTAGTGGAAATTAAGTATTTTGTGTGTGTGCAATTTTGTTTGAAAGGTAACCGTTTACTCGTATTTTATTATGTTTTTAATCGGGTATGGATGTTGGATTTTTCAAATATCTTTTTGGCATCTATAGAAATCATGATTTTTCTTCCTAAATGTATTAATATGATGAATCAAGTAACAAAAGTAGAAGGAATTAGTTATTACCCTTTACATCCACTGCTAACACCATTTCCTTCAGAGGCACAAGTCCCTTCAGTTCTGATCGCTCACCACCCCCAACACCACTAATGGAGCTTTGTTCCCAAAGGTCAACAACTGTCTTAGTCTAAAAGGATTTAAATAGATGTTTCATGAAAAAGAATTCTACGGCAAAAAAGAATTTAGAAAACTACTGGATTAAACAAATTTACATACTTAGTTACAGCAGGGCTTCTTAAAATGTGTAATGTGCAAATTAGCACTGTGAAAATAACGACAGAGACCATTATATAAAGTCCAAATGAATCTGACAATGTGCATTTATACATTTTTGAATCCACAGTGTCAAATACAGTACCTGGAACACTAAACAGTCCATGTTTGTTACATTACTAAAATAACATAGAGATTTTTTTTTCTTAAACAAAATTCACATTTTATTTAGGTTGAAATAAGCATAGGGATGTTTTTAAGGTCAGGAGAGTATCTGTATTTGAAATTGTGGGTTATCTACTCTGTGAATACATTCCAATTCTCCCTCTTGTACTAGGACGGGAAGTGGCAGAAACACAATCAATTCACTCATTCAATGAATCTATTGAGTACACATTACACAGGACCTGTTTTAGGTTCTGGAAATAAAGCAGTGAACACACTTATCAGGAGAGAAACGCAAACAACTACATGTCAAGAATTAATAAGTGCTATGAGGAACCACAAAGCAGGGTAAGGAGAAAGTGAAAGAGGAAGCACTTATTTTATATAGGGTAGTCAGGAAAACCTCTTTGATGGGGGAATAGCTCAACAGAAATCTAGATGAAGTGAGAGAGCTAGGCTTGTGGAAATCCGGGAGGAAAGCATGCCAGGCAGAAGGAAGAGTAAGTACAAAGGTTCTCAGGTGGGACCACGCAAGGCCTGAGATGTAAGGAGGGCTGGCTGGCTGAAGCAGAATGAGTGAAGGAAGAGATGAGTCAGAAGCAGGGGCGGGCCAAGGCACTAAGGGCCTCACAGGCTCCGGAAAGAGCTCTGGATTTCATTAAGAGCAAAGGAGGAAGCCACTGGAGCATGCAGAGGACTAAAGATCTTGACTTCGACTTTAAAAGATTCACGCTGGCTTTTTGGAGGGTAGGGGAAGAGCGGACCGTCAGGAGGCCAGGGCACGTGTGTACGCGATGTGTGCCGCAGCCACGACGCCACACCGCCTTTCTTAACGCTGACACCACTGTTAACATTTTGGTGTGCTGGTATTATTTCCTTCAGGTGCTGATGACATCCTTTCCGTGCAAGTGGTTTAAAAGGCTTCCCTGAGGACTTCACGTTTAATAAGCTCCTGTTCAGTTAGTATGTTAATAATCACTGTCCCTCCTACGAGTCCAGCTGGGTGGGCCACAGTTCACGTTAGTGAGTATAACGCAGCACCGGGAAGAGTGAAAGAACAGAGAGAAGAGAGACGTTTTAAAAACAATTAAAAGAAATCCTTATCATCAAGACTTACGGATCTCTGTCTTAGAGAAATCGCTTCTTCATGAAACCATAATCCCCATTATTTGTGACTATTTCAGTTACTTAAGTGTAGGTGCCCATCTGCTCAAGAAGATGTGCCGCATGTCTCAGCAGTATGTAAATCTGTGTAGCTTATCTGCTCCCAGGAATAGCAGCAGGTACTAATCTTCTTAAAGTCCCACGTGATGATGGTGTGGCGAGCTCCCCCCTTTGACAACAGTTCTCCCACATGCACACTACTGACACTATCACAAGCTCATAGCAAAACAGGAACCCACTTTTACAACAGGATCTTCAAATGCAGCCAGTTTTTTAAAAAGTGTGAGAATGTGCTCCTTCACTCACTTAAGACTGTGTGTGGGCATGGGGGGAACACAACGCTAAGAATTAAAAAAAACACTTCCTGCCGAAAAAGGGAAGGCAAGAAAAAGTATGCTCGAGGCTATTTACATCTCTCCCCACCCCCAGTAACATTTGAAAGCTTACCCTGCTAAGAACCTTACGTGATTCTGTAAGACAGGCATTACCCCGTTTTATACCATAGGGACAAATTCAGAGGCTAAATGAGTTATTAAGATCATTCGACAAGTAAAAAGGTACAGCAGGGAGGCCAGTGTGCAGCTGCAGAACAACTAAAAGAGTGGAAAGGAAATGACGTCAGAGACGTAATGAGGGGAAGAGGCCACAGTAAGGACGTTAAGAGCTCCACTGAACAAGAGAGGAGGCCAGCCAAGGTTTTCACTAGACTGACAAATCTGGTGTTAGTTTTAAAGGGATCATTCTGGCTGCTTTGTGGAAGATAGGGTACAGGTGGGAAGATCGGGGCGAAATGAGGAGGAAGAGACAAGACATAAGGGTGCTACAATAAAATAAGTGATACGGGCTTCCCTGGTGGCGCAGTGGTTGAGAGTCCGCCTGCCGATGCAGGGGACACGGGTTCGTGCCCCGGTCCGGGAAGATCCCACATGCCGCGGAGCGACTGGGCCCGTGAGCCATGGCCGCTGAGCATGCGCGTCCGGAGCCTGTGCTCCGCAGCAGGAGGCCACAGCAGTGAGAGGCCCGCGTACCGCAAAAAAAAATAAAAAAATAAAAAAAAAGTGATAATGTGGCATAACAAACCAGCTCAAACTTAGTGACTTTATTATCATTTCTTCTCTGGCCGCACAGCACATCATGCAGGATCGTAGCTCCCCAACCAGGGGTTGAACCTGCACCCCCTGCAGTACAAGTGTGGAATCTTAACCACTGGACCACCAGGGAAATCCCCCAACCTTAGTGACTTTAAACAACCACCATTTATTATTTCCTACGATCGCGTGGATCAGCAGTTCAGGCTGTGATCTGCTGGGCTGTTTTTCTACTATAGCTGCAGTCAACAGGCAGCTAGACTGGGGCAGGAGCTCATCCACACCTCAGGCACTTTGGTGCTTAACTCATCTTGCCTTGGCCTCTCTCTCCATGTGGTCCAGCCTGAACGGTGACCAGAACGTTCCAGAAGAGTTAACATGAAAGATTCATGCTGTTTTGAGCCTAGGCTCCAGATCTCACACATCACCCCCACCACGTTCTATTAGTCAAAAAAGTACAAAGCCAGCCCAGGTTCACTGGGTGCGTAAACAGACTCCACCTCTTGGGAGGAAGTAGAAATTATTGTGGCCACGTTTTTCAACCTACTACACACGACAGAGATCATGGTGGCTTGAAGAAATATAGCTGCAATGGTGGTGGTGAGAAGCAACTGGATTTTGGTACACTTAATGACAGGGTTTGCTGATTAACGGGATGTAAAATGACTTTTCAACCAGGGAACTGAAAGGATGAAACTGCCATTTACTGAGCTAAGATAGGAGGCGCAGTTCAGCAGAGAGAAAAAAACTCAAAGGAGCTTTGTTTTGGACAATAAGTCTGAGATGCCTCTAAGATATATGAGCAGAGATGTCAAGTAAACAGACATTAGAGGCTGGAGTTTAGCATGTGACGTCTTCTTTGCCACAAAGTGGAAGTGACCAGCAGAGAAAAAAAGTTTTATCCATGTGACTAGGGCATAATGTTGTTCTTCCAAATAGTCTAACCTGGTTTCTAAGTTGTCCAGCACCTCTTCCATCTTCCTTGACTTATAAGAAAGCACTAAAGGCCCAAAGAAGGTTCAGTTTATATGGAAGAAAATATAAAAGCTCTTTTTGTTCGTTTGGGCTTGGGTTTTTTGGGGTATTATCTACAGAGTTCTCTCAGACCAATCTGCTTTCTAGTATCAACAGAAAATGCTACCAGATTAAATCACTAGCAGTCATAAGGAAAAAAAAAATTGTTCTTCAAAAAAAGAAAAGAAAAAGGCCAGGATAATGAAGAATGCAAATAATGAAGTTTGCAGAACACTATAGCTTTCTTTTTTTTTTTTAACAATAGCTTTCAAAAGGCAAGTTATATAGAAAAGTATTACACTCCAGCTCTAAAAACAGATATGAAATAACAAAATTAAAACATTTTAAAAAACACTCTAATTCATGTCATTCCTATAATTATGTCCTCTGTTGAGGATGAGATTTAGGGAGCCAGATTTTTTCAAAACAGTATCATCATAATTTCAAAGAATCATTGTTTCAAAATCCAAAACAGAGACTGCAGAACCAATAAACAATATCATGTAGCCTTTAACCCCAAAGAATGTTGAAATATATGTTGGTAATTGTAATTTAATTGTTATTGTGGATGTTTGTTCAACATATTCAAAAATGATTCAAGTGAGTTTATAGGAGTATGATTCCATTTGATTCAACACGTATTTATTGAAAGTCTACTAGTAACTAGATTCTCTAGTGGATACAAAGATGAACAGGACCCAACCATACTATAAATCTTAAAAGCAGGATTTTTAAAATACTTAAACGTAATAAAGTGTATGGTTTTTATTTATATTCTAATTCAATGCACAAGTGACCTGTGGAGGCTTACTAGAAATATATTCTTAAATAAAACTGCATTTTAGAAACAGAAAAATACAAATTAGAATGTGAAGTAGAGAATAAAGGGAGAAATACTGATATATGCTACAATACAGATGAACCTCCAAAACATGTGAAAGACACGAGGCACAAAAGACCACTTACTGTTTGACTTCATTTATATGAGATGTCCAGAAAAGGCATGCAGAGACAGAGCGTTGATTAGTGCTGCCTGCGACTGGGGATGGGAACAGGAATTAACCACAAATGGTCACAAGGGATCTGACTGGGGTGATAAAAAATGTTCTAAAAATGGATGGTCGTAATGACTGCGTAACTTGGTTAAGTTTTCTAAAAATCACTACAAATAAATAAATTTTATGGTATGTAAATTATACCTTGATAAAGTTGCTTTTTGAAAAAAAGGCAAAATAAAAACTTTTACAGACATACACAAGCAGAAATAACTTATCACCAACTGACCTGCATTACAATAAATGTTAAAGAAAGCCCTCAGGCAGAAGAAAATGACACCAGTTGGAAATATAGATTTATAAAAAAGAATGAAGTATACCAGAAATGATAACTACATAGGTAAACATATAAGATTTGTTTACTTATTTAAATATTTTTAAGATAATAAACTGTCTAAACAAAGTAACACCAATATAGTGTTAGTTTCATAGCATATAAAATGCTAACAGCACAAAGGCTACGAGGGAAGAAATGGAAGAACGCTTTTACAGGGTACTGTGCGTGAACCGGTATATCAATGGAAGGTGGAGTATGATAAATTAAACATGTATGCTATAAACCTTCAAGCAATGACTAAAGTAAGAGTTACAGCTAATAAGCCAACAAAAGAGAGAAAACAGAATCATACAAAATCATTTAAAATCTTTTGAAAATTGATTAATTCAAAAGAAGGCAGGACGAGGAGGAAAAGGGAAAAAAGAACAGACAGGACAGATTTTTTAAAAAGCAAATGATAAGACTTAAAGTTACCCATATCAACAATCACGTTAAATGCAAATGGTCAAAACAGGCCAATTAAAAGGCAGAGGTGGTACAGCACGGTGATATCGCTGTATTTGAGAGTTGCTGAGAGAGTAAATTTTAAAAGTTTGCACCACAAGGAAAGAACTTTGTAACTATGTGTGGTGATGGATGCTAACTAATCTTGTGATCATTTTGCAATACATGCATATATTGACTCATTATGCTGGACACCTGAAATGAATGTTATATGTCAATTAAAGCTCAATTTAAAACAAGAAAAGAAAGGGCAGATATTTTCAGACTGGATTAAAAAAGCAAGACCCAACTATATGCTGCTTACAAGAAATGCATTTTAAATATAAAAATTAAACAGGGGAAAGTAAAAGGACATACCATGCTAATACTAATCAAAAGAAAGATTAGTGGACATGTTAATATCTGCTAAAGTAGATTTCAAAGCAAACAATATCACCAGGGATAAGAAAGTCACTTCATAATGATAAAGGGTCAATTCATGAAGAGGACACAACAATCCTAAACATTTTATGTACCTAATCACGGAGCTGCAAAATACATGAAGCAAAAGCTGAGAGAACTACTAGGAGAAAGAGACAAATCCAATTATTGTTATACCTCTCTGAGTAATTAATTGATAAAACAAATAGAAAGTCAGCAAGAACACAGAAGATTCAAACACTATCAACCAACCTGCCTTAACTGACATTTATGGAGCATTATGACATAACAGAATACCCAACAACAAACAACAAAATACACTGCTGAATACAGAATACATTTTTCTCAAATGCACATGGGACGCTTCAAAGACAGACCACATTCTGGGCCATAAAACAAGCCTGAATATATTTTAAAGGACAAGTCATAATTCTTAAAGGACAAGTAATTCTGACCACACAGAATTACATTTGAAATCAGTAACAAAAAGAGATCTGAAAAATCCCCAAGTAACTGCAAACTACATAGCATACTTATAAAATAACCTGTGGGTCAAAGGTGAAATGAAAAATGAAATTAGAAAATAATTTTAACTGAATTTAAATGAAAATACAATACATCAACATTCATGGGATGTGAATAAAGCAGTATTTGGGGTAGATATATAGGAGTAAACACTTAAAAAAGGGCTCAAATCAATTAGTTCAATTTGCATATTGAGAAACTAGAGAAAGAGCAAGTTAATCCCAAAGTAAAAGGGAAAGGGAAATAATATAAGACAAGAAATCAGTGAAATAGAAAACAGAAAAACAATAGAGAAAAATAAGTGAAATCAAAAGCTGGTTCTTTTGAAATCAATAAAATACATTGGAGTCAACTGTGTCAAGACAGTGTGCTCAATGTTGATGTTTAAGCTATTTATCTTGTCTCTTTCTAAATCTGAAGAAACTATGCAGGAAACATAGGAATTATTAGATACATAGATTCAGAGGTTACCGTTCTATCCTACATATCCTCTGAAAAAAGATAAAAGGCATACCCATCCTTGGACAAACCATACAGATCTTCCAAGTAATAGTTTTCTCAGAAGTAAAATAAAGGGATTGAATTAGATCATCTCTAAGATCTCTTTAAGGTCTCAGATCATCTAAATGCCAAATAAGAGGTACACATCTACTACTAACAGCTCCCAACGACCTGATAAAATCCTAGGAAACTGTACTAGCACTTTCCCCAACAATAACCAGCTTGACCAAGCTGGAAAAGTTGGTCAATCCACCCATAACTAAACTCATATGTCTGAATATTAGCCTTGAGGAAAAAAATGAAGGATTTCAGTTTAATTTAAAATCAAGGGGGCTTCCCTGGTGGCACAGTGGTTGAAAATCCGCCTGCCAATGCAGGGGACACGGGTTCGAGCCCTGGTCCGGGAAGATCCCACATGCTGCGGAGCAACTAAGCCCATGTGCCACAACTACTGAGCCTGTGCTCTAGAGCCCGCAAGCCACAACTACTGAGCCCACGAGCCACAACTACTGAGCCTGCGTGCTGCAACTACTGAAGCCCGTGTGCCTGGAGCCCGTTCTCCGCAACAAGAAAAGCCACCACAATGAGAAGCCTGCGCACTGCAACGAAGAGTAGCCCCTTGTCGCCACAATTAGAGAAAGCCCGTGAGCAGCGATGAAGACGCAACACAGCCAAAAATAAATAAATAAAATTTTAAAAAATAAAAATAAAATAAAAAATAAAAAATAAAAAAATAAAATCAAGGACCAATATTACTAATTACTCCATCGTTACTTCTCCGCTTTTCACCCCGTGAGATGGCCATCTCAGATGCATTACTTCTTACTCAACTTTATCCTCAATATTACTCCTACCAGTAATAGGAGTTGCTGATTATATATATTTCTATGTGTATGTGTATATATGTGTGTATGTGTATGGAATTACAGAATTAAGAAGTTATAGAGGCTAGGCTGGAACAAGGGCCTCTCATAAACAATTTATTTTTTCAAATGTCCTACGGTGGGCCATGCATTTTTACCATCTGAGATATTTAGGAACCTTCAGCTACTACCTTTCAGGAAAAAATTACCTTATATAAATAATTATAGATAAGACTGAAATCTGCCCTGAGTGTCCAGATCTGGATAATCAAGTCCACTACTCTTGCAAAGGAGTTAAATATAAAAGCATGGACCCTGGAGCCAAACCACCTGAGTTCCAATTCTGGTTATGCCATTTACTAGTCGTATGACCCTGCACAAATCACTTAACTTTTTTTATTATGAGAATTAAATAAATTAACATATCTAAAGATACAATTATCATTCTCTCCCATCTAATTTGATAAAGAACACCAGAAACGGAGAAAATTCTGTAAAAATTATTGAAACAGCACTTTAAATAAAACTCACACTTCACTCAGTTTAAAGCTCCTATAAAGTTATACATTGATGTATCTCAGTAGGATGGTCTGTGCTTATACAAAAATAAATTATACATAAGTAGCATAAAGGACAGTTTTAGGGCTTCCCTGGTGGCGCAGTGGTTGAAAGTCCGCCTGCCGATGCAGGGGACACGGGTTCGTGCCCCGGTCCGGGAAGATCCCACATGCCGCGGAGTGGCTGGGCCCGTGAGCCATGGCCGCTGAGCCTGCGCGTCCGGAGCCTGTGCTCCGCAACGGGAGAGGCCCGCGTACCGCAGTAAAAAAAAAAAAAAAAAAAAAAGGACAGTTTTAATGTGAGAGTGAATGAGCTTTTACGCTCCACCATGTAGGCCAGTGACACTGCACAGCTCCCAAACGCTCCCTAGTTAAAGTCTGATAACTTAGAAACAGTAAACGCAGTCCCTATGTAAGACCTGTCACCACTGAGTATTTCAAAATTCTGCCAAGCATTTGGGCCTTAACTGTTGCAGAACGTTTTAACTTAATGAAATCCTGGGGGTGTGATCTCTAAATGACGGGCCTAAAGCCTAACTGATCTCCTAAGAGGGCAACCACTTAGCTCTGCCCCAATTCCCCATCGTGGACAGAACAATTACAGTTCCAGTGACCCTCTTGGCTCACGAAAAGTTATATGCAGAGTGGAAAGATGTGGGTCATACCCCTGTAGCCACTCAACAGCTGTGTGACCGACCAAAGGACCAGTCTCATTCCCTTCATCTGTAGAGACACCTATGCTCAGAGGCATGAAAGGGGTAAAGGGAAGAACGATGGAATGTTCCCCCATACTAGCACATGCACGTTCCTTTCCCTTCATGTTTTCTTTTTTTTTTAAGAATTTTTTTTTTGATGTGGACCATTTTTTTTTAAAATAAATTTATTTATTTTTGGCTGCGTTGGGTCTTCGTTGCTGCGCACAGGCTTTCTCTAGTTGTGGCGAGCGGGGTTACTCTTCGTTGCGATGTACGGGATTCTCATTGTGGTGGCTTCTCCTGTTGTGGAGCACGGGCTCTAGGCGCACAGGCTTCAGTAGTTGTGGCACGTGGGCTCAGTAGTTGTGGCTCGCGGGCTCTAGAGCACAGGCTCAGCAGTTGTGGGCACAGGCTTAGCTGCTCTGCAGCATGTGGGATCTTCCTGGACCAGGGCTCGAACCTGTGTCTCCTGCATTGGCAGCCAGATTCCTAACCACTGCGCCACCAGGGAAGCCCTGATGTGGACCATTTTTAAAGTGTTTATTGAATTTGTTACAATATTGCTTCTGTTTCGGTTTTTTGGCTGCAAGGCATGTGGGATCCCAATCCCAGCTCCCTGACCAGGGATGGAACTCGCACCCCCTGTACTGGAAGGCTAAGTCTTAACCACTGGACCGCCAGGAAAGTCCCTCCCTTCGTGTTTGATGTCAGCTTTTGATATGTATGATAACCATCTACAGGTTAAATGTGCAGTTTCAACATAAACGCACATTTTCAAGTAAAGCTTCAGAACCTTTACTTTAAAACCACTATGGAATTAGAAGAGGGAGGAAATAATCTCTGATAGAAATAAGATTGGTAGAATAAATCTTATTCCCACTTCAGAGTAAATAGGTATGGGACTTCCCTGGCAGTCCAGTGGTTAGGACTCCGGGCTTCCACTTCAGAGGGCACGGCTTCCATCCCTGGTGGAGGAACTAAGATCCCGCAAGCCAGAGGGGTGCGGTCAAAAAGAGAAGGTAAAGTATCATCACCAAGCTGTTGAGGGTCCCATGATCATGATCACTTTCTGGAAGTAGTTTTAAGAAATACCTAAATCTGGTCAATTTTAATTGATGCAAACATTTTCGGCAAACATTTTGGTATCCAAAAGGATGAAACTAAACAATCCCATGCAACAGATGAACTCCATTATTATTTGGAAACGTATTCCACAACTAATTTATTCTAGATCTACTTGCAGGGATAGTTTCCCTGAAAATTAAATGTTTTATAGGTACAAAATAACTTTCTCAAACGTGGATATTTTCATTTAAAAACCTGCTCTCAAAACTTCTGAGCCAAAGCAGTCTCTCTCACGTGCAGAACTCGGTTTTAACCAAGTACTTATTCGCGAGCTGTACCAGCGCAGGGCCCTGACCCAAGGGTCCCGATTCTGCCCTTCCAAGTAGAGTGGGTGGTGCCACTTCTTCCCATTCAGACAATTAGCATCTACCTCCTGTGCCTTTTCTCCGCTTAAGGTATACACTGCTGGGCCCTTCAGAAAACTGCAGACTCGGCGTAGACCCAGACGAGATCATTCTGGGGGACCAAGGCACCAGGTTTTCCGACAGCACGGACCGACACGAGCGGCAGACACGCCGAGCGACGCGGAGGAGGCCGGCGGGTCCGGGGAGCGGCGGCTGGACCACGGCCCCGACGTGGGCGCTCCGCGGCGACCCTCCGCCCGCGTTCAGGGCCCAGGGCCGAGGAGAACGCCCTCGGAACCCAGGCGGAGGGAACGTCAACTCCGCAAACAGCCGGGACACAGAGGCCGGGCCCGGCGGCCGCCGCTCCCTCGCCTCAGAAGCACATTGTGTCTAAGAGGTTGGACGCCGACCCGAAACACACGGGCTGAACCGGGCCCCGCGGCCGGGCTCGGGCGTACACACGCGAGCGCGGGGGAGCGCCCTGCCCACCGAGTGCGCCTGCCCGGCGCCGGAGGCCGCGCCGAGGGGCCTCACCCCGCCCCGCCCGGTACTCACACACGCACAGCTCCACCACGTACGCGTAGTAGGACCACACGACCACGAAGGTGATGAAGAGCACCGGCACCCAGCCCACGGTGCGCTGGCAGCAGCGCCAGAACGTGCAGGGCGCCATGTTCCGCCGGCTGCCTCGGCACCCAGCTGCCCGGGGTGGCGGGGCGCGCCAGACCCCCGGCGGCGGCGACGGCGGCGGCGGCGGAGGCAGCAGCAGCAGCGTCTACTCGGGCACTCCCCGCGGCTCGGCGCCCCGCCCCCGCCTCCGCCCCGTCCCCTCCCCGACCCGCGTCGCGCCCGCGCCCGGCCCCGCCCCCGTCGCATTGCGTCCGCTTCCACCGCCGCCGGGGGCGGGGCATGAATGGGCGTGGCCTGCTCGGCGGGCGGCGGAAGGGGCGGGGTAGCGGGCGGCGGAAGTGAGCGGAGGGAGCGTGCAGGCGCAGTGTGCAGCGTCTCCTGGCGGCCGGCGAGGGCGTGGCGCGGCTCTGGCTGACTGAGGCTCCCGGGAGAGGCTCCCCGCGGGGCGACCGCGCCCACCCGAGCTGTGGCCTCAGGGGCCCCATGTGCGTCTCGTTTGGGACCCCCGCCCTTTGAAATAATTTGCTCGTGTTTCGGGCGGAAGCCCTCCGTTTTCGGAGATGGAAATCGTAGGTGCGTGTGATTTAGGATGGAAGCCGTGTAGTGTGTCAGTTTGATTTGAAACCCAAATTTAAGGTTGAGTTGTGAACGGGTAACAACCCTCTCCGTGCCCGGCAAAAACTACTGAAATTTCCAGAATTTGTTTTTACCTGGCAAATCTAAACAACGGCTGTAGTCATTAACGCCTGTAATCATTAAAGAACCTTCAAGTTTCGCTGCTTGCAGATTCACGGGAGACAGATGACCCTGTTGAGTCAGTCCGTGACCTTGGCCTCTGGGATGGACCTTGCCGCGGAGGGAGCACAGGAAGGGCAGGCACTCATCCCTGCCCAGGGCGTGGACGTTCATCTCCCCGTACCGCGTTCTTCTCCTTCGTGACGAAAGCAGATGGACAACGCCTGTTTGCCAGACCCTAAGCCAGGTGTTCTAGTTCATGTAAAGGGGACAAATCATGTCCCAGCCAAGGCGGCTCCCCCATACCGCCTTGTGGGACAGCTTCTTCCTTCAGGACCGTGGCGTTCAACAGAGCCTGGAGGACATAGGGCAGCTCTCCGTCCCGGAAGTGTGCAGCTGCCCTGAGGACTGCATCTGCAGAGTCCCCACTGTCACCGCCACCCAGGAACTCCAAAATGACATTTTAAGTTCCCGTTCCGAGCTGAGGGCTGGGGAAGAATAAGGGCAACTAGAGGTAGCTGTGAAACCATTAGACACAGTTTACAGAAGCCATGTAGCTATAAATATGGAGAGTGAAGAAGAAAAAACCCCGGAAACTCATAAATTTAGAATTAAACTACAATTCCAAAACACACACACAAATCTAATACTAAGAGAGAACGCAAAAAAAAAAATAAATAATAATTAACAATAAGAACTTGAATTTGGGACTTCCCTGGTGGTCCAGCGGTTAAGGCTCTGCACTTCCGATGCAGGAGGGCTGGTCGGGGAACTAAGATCCCACATGCCGCGTGGTGTGGCCAAAAAAAAAAAAAAAGAACTTGAATTCACTGAAAATAATTTTATGAAGCAGTCTTACAAAGGCTTTTAAAAACAGAGTATGGCACGAGTTCCCTAGTGGTCTAGTGATTAGGATCCAGCACTTTTACTGCCGTGGCCTGGGTGTGTGGTGTGGCCAGAAAGTAAATATAATAAAAACAGTATATGGCATGCCCAAAGGGGTAAGTGAAAAAATAATTTCCATCTGAAAAGAACAAAAATTTTTGAAACAAAATAATAAAAATTGGGAAAAGAACAGGTGGATTTTAAAAGTAACCATTTAGAAATCTTCAGAATATTAAAATATTGTCAAATTAAAAACTCTGAATAGACAGATTCTAATCTGGACACTGGAGAAGAGGGATTTAGCAAGTTGCAAGATGGTTCTAATTCATCCAGAACACAACACAGAATAATTTTTAAATATGAAAAGCATGGAAGATATACCGGCAGACTTAAACATACATTTATGATAAGCGTTCCAGAAGAGGATGAGAGGAATGTCAAAGAAATGAGTTTTGAAAAGATTAAGTATGAGAATATTCCAGAACTGAAGAAAGACATAAGTCCTTAAAACCTAGACACAGAGTAGTGAAACTATAAACATTTAGAATAAAGAGAAAAATCTTTAGGATTTTTCAGATTCCAGAGATAGAAATCAAATTTCCTTTGGTAACCATAGGAACACTAACTACACTGGCAGCTGACTTCCCTCTCAGCGACAACAGATGCCAGAAGACAACAAAGTGGTATTTTCAGTGCTGAGAGAAAGTAATTAATATCCCTAAATTTTATAGCCAGAGAAATGATCACTTAAGAGCAAAGGCAAAGTGAAAAGGCAGCAATGGAATGGGAGAAACATTTGCAAATCATATATCTGATAAGGGATTGCTCTGCAGAAAATGTAAAGAACTGGCCCTTCCCCTCCCCCTGGCATCTCCCACCCCTCCGTCAGACCTGGCCTATCTCTGCCTCAGGGGAGCCTTCCCTTAATCCCTGTCCTTGCCTGGCTGCTAAGGAATTGGTCCGAATCTCACAGGACCAACTTTTCCCCAGACCTTGACTTTACTGAATGTAAAAGTAACATTTCCACTACCCACCCCTTAAACATCAGAAACGCTCCATCCATCAGCAGAGATGGGTTCCAGTTTATGGTGCCTTTTCCACCCTTTTCTTTTTTAATCTTTTTATTTTGAAACAATTTTAAGTTTGCAGAAGAGTTTTTAAGATAGTAGAGTTCCTATATAGCCTTCACTCAGCCTCCCTAATGCTAACATCTTATAAAGCCATGATGTATTTATCAAAACTAAGAGATTAACATGGATACAACACTTTAAACTACAGGCTGATTTTTACCAGTTTTCCCACGAATATCCTTTTCTGCCCCAGAATCCCACTTTGCATTAGTCGCCACATCTTCTTAGTCTCCTCCAGTCTGTCTTCCTTGCTTTGCATGGAAAAACACTTTCAAAAAGTACTGGTCAGAGGGCTTCCCTGGTGGCGCAGTGGTTGAGAGTCCGCCTGCCGTTGCAGGGGACACGGGTTCGTGCCCGGGTCCGGGAAGATCCCGCATGCCGCGGAGCGGCTGGGCCCGTGAGCCATGGCCGCTGAGCCTGCGCGTCCGGAGCCTGTGCTCCGCAACAGGAGAGGCCACAACAGTGAGAGGCCCGCGTACGGCAAAAAAAAAAAAAAAAAAAGTACTGGTCAGGTATTTTTCAGAATGTCCTTCAATCTGGGTTTGTCTGATGTTTTCCCATGACTAGACTGCGGTTGTGGATTTGGGGAAGAAAAGCACAGAGATGTGTGCCTTTCTCATCATGGCAGGTGGATGTGATGTTGACAAGCCTACTGTTGACGTTAGCCTTCATCACGTGCTTAAGGTACTGTGTCCACTGTAAAGTCACAATTTCCCTTTCCCTGCACTCTGCATTAGAAAACAGTCGTCAAGTCCAGCCACATTCAAAGGGAAAGGAATTAAATTCTACCTCCTGCAGGGAGGAATGTCAAGGACTTTGTGGCCATCTGTTCAATTTTGGGCGAGGTACTTTGAGGCTATGCAAATATCCTGCTTCTCTGCAAAGTTTCTCCCACTAATTTGAACATCCATTGGTGGCCCTTGGCCGCACCAGGCCTTTTTCTTTTTCTTTGCTGTGTAGTTGACTAATGATCTGTTTGTTGACTAATGAAATGCAGCCAAAAAGTGTGTCCAGAGACTCAGCTGTCACGGTGGGATGACAAATAGATTCCTGACCCTGATGACTGCAAGAGTTTCTGGTTTGGTTAGATCTGTGTTTGCTCATCTGGAATCTGTCCCCAGAAAGCTTCCGGGCCACTGGTTCACTGATCGGTCCAGGCACGTGTTACTGACTGCATTTAGGCTACAGGGAAAGCCTGGGTTTGGCTGCTGCCTCAGGGAACATTGACTCCCTACCAGAAAAGAGCAGGTTTTTAGGAAACATTACGCAGCTCTACTGTCTGCATTGCTGTTATCTGTCTATGATTGTTCTGGATTGAGAACTGACAAGTTTCTGGCAAACAAAGGCAGAGTAGACACGCCATTCCAGACAGGAGAGGGGCACAGGCCAAGCTCTTGAGTGTGTGTCTGTGCGTGTGTAGGTGTGTGTGTGTGTGTGAGGGAGTGTCAGTATTTGGAACTGCCCTGTAGTCATTCAGCCTCTCTATGTTAAACCCCTGTATGATACACTCAGGTACTTCTCCTATGTATGATTATTTAATTAAAGATAGTTTCCCCAGACTGTGAGCTTTCTGAAAGAGGGACTAGGTCTGTTTTGCTTCCATGGTGAGCCCAGCACACAGTCGGGCACAGAAGAGGCACTGAATCATATTAATTGACATAACCTGGAATTAGGGGTGTCCATGCTTTCCCCACAGTTTTCTCAAACTCCCCATAACTCTGATCACAGAAGCAGTCTTGTATACGGTGGTGATGTTCTTAGTATTATTAGAATATCGTTAAAGCTTATTTATATCATGAGGTGAAGAAACATTTGTGGACCAGCCTAGGGATGGAACCATGATGTGGATAAAGTGACTTGGGCATAGTGGAGAAAAGATGGGTCGTGGTGTCAGTGACATTTGGATTCAAGCCCCAGCTTCCTCACTTGTTAGCTATATAATATCGTGGGATTTATCTAAGTTCCCTGAGATTCAGTTTCTTCTATCAGGGATAATAGCATCAATCTCACAGTGGGAGGGTTAGATGAAATTTTATATACAATGTATGTATATACAGGTATATATGTAGTATATGTAAAAATATGTGTATATGTACTTGTATGTATACATGAACCTGTACATCTACTGTGTGTATATATACTAGTATGAATATACGTATGCTCGTCTACCTATCTTGTGTACCTATAGTTCCTGATGTATGGTCATTTTATCAGTTAGGATTCACATTAAGTATTTCGACAGAGAAAATTTACTACAAGGACGTGGTTAAACAGGTGTTAGAGAAGCAAAGAGCAAAGGGGACTGAGGTCCCACAGAGGAAGCACCTGCAGGAAGAGCCCCCCACCCCTGAGGCTGGGGCACAAAGAGAAGAGGGGCAGTGTGTTAGGATCCAGAAGCTTGAAGGAACGGCCCCGGGCTGCTTAGTGAGGGAAGCCTGCCAATGGTGCTGGTTGTCCGGGAGAACACAGCGATCTGGTTCTGGGAGTGCCAGAACGTTCACAGCAACCGGAACAGTGGGAGACTGGTACCAAGGGCTGCTAGGGTGCCGGCTGGGGCTCTGGGGACATTGGCAGGACAGCAGCAGATGGGAGCACGGCCCAACCCAGCATCACAAGGCTGACTGTGTATGGGAGGGAGGGCTGGGAACAGAGACAACAGCTCAGCAACTAGCAAAATCCCGGAACTTAATCTGTTGCGTTCATCACGTTAACCACTGCCTGGAATTCCACTGTACAACTCTAGCACAATTTATTATCACTTTCATGGTGCTGGACATTCAAGCTAGTTCAAATGAATACAAATTAAACTTGTATTAATTGAAATGATGCTGCAATGAAAATTCCTTCAATTCACTTTGGATTGTAATGTTTTGTCACTGGGGAGAGCTTGTATGACATGCTGTAAACCATAAAGGAGTTATTAATTAATACTATTTTCTCCCAAGATTGAATGTCTAAATATTATGTAAATCCAGGTGTTATAAATGTTAGAAGGAAAATATTTTCTCCCGTTTCATCCTCTTGGAAAGAAAGCTTCCATACAGGGAAGACTAGCACCTCGCAGAGTGCACTGGATAGAGCAGGTTCAATAGAGATTTGATACTAACGCTGCTGAAGAAATAACCTACCCCAAATACAATGCGTCACCTAGAGATTCCAGAGGTTAATTTCCTTCCTCACTGAACATAAGCAAACACAAATTTCACGTGAATGGGCACCATGGTAGTGCCCTGTGTTCATTTCTCTACGAGCTGGGGGATATTTAACCAAGGCTCCTCCGGCCAAAGTCTCCTACGGGGCTCCTTCAATAAGTCATTTTTGAAATACTCTGTAATTTTCTGGGTATTTGCTTGGTTTTTCTGTTAAAGGTCACGCTTGGTGCTCAAGGAAGATAAACTATTTTGGAAAAGCAAGAGTGCCACCTTGTGGAACATTTGTGCTGCAGTTCTTTTATTTTAAAGGAGCTGCCGGGCTACGTCCCCGGACGGGCAGGGTTCTCCTCATTTTCTCCCTGAATCTCATCTTTCTGTCTCATTTATTCTACGGCACTGGGATGCTATTGGTGTCAGTTTGCCCCCAGCTTTTGAGGACGTGCCGTTTCCCTTAAACACACCTTAGCTCCTCGTCTGCCCTGTGCTGCCTTTACCTACTTCTCTGTTTCCTTCTTAGCATCAGACTCTGATTTTGCTGTTTGCTTCGTACCTCCCCGGGGAAGATCGGGGAAATTTCTTTAAAAATCCACGTAACCGTTACAATTTAGAGAGAAATACCTGCCGCTTAGGAGGAGAGCGGGGCGACCGTGGAGTTGAACAGCCCTCCAGAGGTCAGGAATCCTCCGCTGAGCTCCAGCCTCTGTCCCGGGCTGACTGGAGGTCGGCTCAGCTGCTCACCTTGTGCTTTCCTTCGGAACAAGGTCGGCAGACAGGGCGGCGTCTGGAGAAAGGCCTCACGGGTCACTGAGAGGAGGTTCAGGCGCCCGTACTGCAGGGCAGGTGCCGCCTTTTCTCCCTTCTCCTTCCTCCTGTTCATCACCACCCGGGCGGAGGTGAGGGGTGGCGGGATACGGGACACTCGGAGGCTTAGAAAAGAGAAAAGACCCGGGGCTACAGGGCCTGGCCGGCTCCTCTCTGCTTCGCCACGTCTCACCGAAAGTCTAAAACGTGCCCCAGTAAGAGGAGGAGAAAATAAAATATACAAATCAAATGAGAATCTTTTCCATAGCTGTTAATTTAGGGAACACTTTCAGATATACTGGTGACAAAGGGTTACATATGGAGAATTCTTGGATCAAGTCCTCAGTGGGCAGCCGACTTCTTGAAATCGCCCCTGATCTCTGGCGCTGAGTCATAGACCTGCGGGCCCCCGGAGACCCCCAAACTGGTCTCAGCCGTTAGACTCTCCACGTGGGGAGGAAGCACCCACCCTCGCCGCCCTCTGGGAGCAGCAATCCCCTTTTGATAAGCCTCCTTCTCTGCCCCCTCCAGCCCTGGGGGTCAAGGAAGCTGCGCGCGTTCCCGTTCCGTACAGACGCCACCCTTCGGGGCACACATGATTGGCCAGGGGTGGACCCTGGCCCCGGCGGCAGTCAAGCAGCACTTCCCTGGTCCTGTGCTGGGCCTGGCGCAGACAGAGAGGATGGAAGTGACGCACAGAGCAAACGGTGGTGCGGGCCCCGGTGGGTCCTTTAGTATAGTAGTGTCTGAACATGTGCATATTGATTATATGCTATTTTATTATAAATTAAAAAATATAGGTTAGTGCTTTATGTTATTAAAAATATGTAAGGTTATGTTACGTATAAATTTCATTTCAGGATAGTATAAGGGCATTAGAAAAAGAAATTTAAAAAAAAATCGTGGTGGTGGGGAAAGGATATTAGGTCTCACTTGGTGGAGAACCAAGATGTAGATATGAATCCCTTCTTGGCTTCTGACATTTCCAAATACTTTTTCTCAACTATTTACCACTGGTTAACCTTGTCCATATCATACATTGTTTTTTAAAAATAGCTTCTTTAAGGGGCTTCCCTGGTGGTGCAGTGGTTAAGAATCCACCTGCCAATGCAGGGGACATGGGTTCGAGCCCTGGTCCGGGAAGATCCCACATGCCATGGAGCAACTAAGCTCGTGCGCCACAACTTGTGAGCCTGCGCTCTAGAGCCCGTGCGCCACAACTACTGAGCCCACAAGCCACAACTACTGAGCCTGCACTCTGGAGCCCGTGCTCTAGGGCCTGTGCTCCGCAACAAGAGAAGCCACTGCAATGAGAAGCCCATGCACTGCCATGAAGAGTAGCCCCTGCTCGCCGCAACTAAAGAAAGCCCACGCGCAGCAATGAAGACCCAACGCAGCCAAAGATAAATTAAAAAAAAAAAAAGCTTCTTTAAGATATAATTCACATACCATATAGTTTACCCACATAAACAATTCAGCGTCTATTGGTGTATTACAATACTGATTTTTAAAAATTACGTTAAAAAGGATATATATGTATATACACACAAAATTGCCCTTTTAACCATTTTAAGTGCACAATTTAGTGGCATTAATTAAATGTGCAAACATCACCATTATGCATTTCCATAATTTTCCATCACCTTAAACCCAAATTCTGTAACCACTAAGCAGCAATCCCCCATCCCCTGTCCTTCCCAGCCCCTGGCAACCTCTAGTCCACTTTCTGTCTCTATGAAGTTGCCTATTCTAGGGACCTACATAAGTGGAATCATACAATACTAGTCCTTTTGTGTCTGGCTTATTTTGCTTAGCATAATATTTCCAAGGTTTGCCTGCACCTGTCTTGGAATCAGCTGTTTATCCAGAGAGTGGAACATGTTTTAAATATTTGCACTATTCTTGAGAAGCATATTAAAAAATAATTTTTATTTGCCATATTTAAAATATTTATATTTAATGCCAATTAAATTCTAGTACAATTTTAAACATTCACCCATAAACCGCTATATCCCAAGAGACCCTTATCGCGTGATCAAGGCTCTCCCGATCACACGTTTAAAAACAAATCTATTTGTTTCATTTATTTTTGGCCGCAATGGATCTTTGGGGCGGTGCATGGGCTTCTCATCGCGGTGGCTTCTCTTGTTGCGGAGCACGGGATCTAGGCACTTGGGCTTCAGTAGTTGTGGCACGCGGGCTCAAAAGTTGTGGCTCATGGGCTCTAGAGCGCAGGCTCACAAGTTGTGGCACAGGGGCTTAGTTGCTCCGTGGCATGTGGGATCTTCCCGGACCAGGGGTCAAACCCGTGTCTCCTGCATTGGCAGGCGGATTCTTAAGCACTGTGCCACCAGGGAAGCCCCCCAAAATGTAGTTTTAAACAGTACATATAAAACGAAATGCACCTCAGTAATTTTTTATCTTTATAAATACTTTATTCTGTTTCCAGAACATTCCAGAATACTGAAATTTACATATTACTTTAAAGACAACTAATATACAGCTCACTGAAATAAAATGTACAAGAAGTCTATGAGATGTAAGGTACAGATAAGAAAGCCTGAAATGTTTTAACTTAATTTGCCCTACTAGGAGCATCAGGACTGCAGAATTGATCCTGGCCTCACGTCAGTGACTCTTCCTGTGCGCCTGTTGACTGCTCCAGAGAACGTGCTGTGCTGCTGTGTTGACACCAGTGAATGACCAGGTTTTCCATCTTATCAAAGTGTTACTTCAATCCTAGGCTTTGGACAGAGTCCACTGTCTGTTTTTGTAAAAGAATACTTTCTTTTTACGAAGTTCTGTAATGAAATCTTACTGAGAAATTATTGAATCAGAAAGCAAATACAAGGCATCTTTATATTACAAAGGAAATCAATGAAGACTTAAGAAGATAACCATCTAGTACTTTAAGAAATCCCCAGTTCCGACACTTGGAGCAACGTAATTCCCACATTATGTTTTTCTATAAAGGACCTCTTCCTGCTTGTTTCCAGACTTCTTTCACTCCTTTAATGCTTTCTTTTTTCACACATTTCCAGTATTCCTGTATACTGAGCTGTTGCGGCACCTGTTAACCAAAAATGAAAACGAAGGGTCACAGTCTGCGAGTTAAACCCGGTTCACACGTGCTTGTCACTGCACAGTCCCACATTCCTCCAGAAAGGACTGGAGGTGATGGCGCTGTGAAGGTGACTGCAGCAGACTGTAAACTAAAGGTAAAGGATGAGAAGTGAATGTGAGTGTGAGTATCCCAGGGTACTGAGAGAATAGAGGCTCCTCCCCAACAAGGAAACAAAGACTTCGTGTGGCTTTCTTTCATATGTTGGTTTTAAAATGTAATTATCTCATAATGTTTTTGGTTTTCTGGTGAACTTCAGTTAGCTATGTGGAACAAAAATTATAAGCCTAAAACTTTGACCTACCCTTGGCTAAAATTAAAAAGAAAGAAACCATAAGTCACAATATACTTGATGAGAAGCCTTAAGAAGAAACAGTGGGTTGGCCAAAGAGTTCATCTGGGGAAACACAAATGAACTCTCCGGCCAACCCAATGATATGGTGATATATAATATACTGTAATTCTCACAAGTACTGTGTGGCTGTGATTTCTCTCAGTTAAAGGAGAAGCAAAGGTTAGACACCATCTGGCTCCTGGTGGTCATATGCACAGCATGGCTGGAAATCCACCAAGTGGAAGCAAAAGTCGATTTCAGATTATATTTATGTCCTTTTCCTGTCACTGATTTGAAGCTCTTCTCTTTAATATGTTTTTGAGAAACGGCAAAGAGGCTGCTGGATATGTTAAACTGTTAACTGGAAAGGCTGGTTTAATTTCCAGGAATGTGATCGTTAACTATGAGGTGCTGGATAAGCACAAGCTAGTGGAAATCATTATTTGTTCATTTTCCGTAAATAATGTTTGCAGCAGGAAAACGAATGTGCTCTTCTAAGTTGTAATTGAACAGCTCTGTTTACATGAACCCACCGCAGTCTCTCTCCTGTTCTCTCTCCTGCCTTTCTTCTGCACTCATTACCTACTTATCATCTCCTGGAACCTTGTTTTCAGCCTGCGGATGGCTTTCGTGAGTGTCTCTAGCAGATTCTAATCTAAACAAAATTTTGAGTTTGATTTGTCCCTCAGTTATAGACCACTACGTGAATCTGAGTGAACAATGATAAGAGCTAACATCTACTTCAAGTGTCTCAGCCACTACATTAAATATTTTACGCTCAACTCTCATAATAATTCTTTCTGGTAGATTCTGTTTCTCACTGTTACAGATGAGGAATCTGAGGCTCAGAAAAATTAAGTGTCTTTGCAAGATTTGGCAGTTAGTATGTGATAGGGCTGGGGTTTGAGTCTAGGTGTCTAACTACAAAGCCCAAAGCAAAATTCTAGGCTAAGACTTCTGAGTAGCGCTTCCTGACTCAGACTATTTTAAAAAAAAGCAAAGAAAAACGGTGGATCCCATCTGTAGGAGATACTTCAGTTTCATAACTATAGCTTATGATCTCTTTAAAAATGATGAAAACTCCATTTAAGACTGTACATTTGCTCAAATTCTAGGTTTACTTCCATTCATTTAACTACATTTGAACATGTAACTATTTAAAAACTCAAAATCTGTTACCCATAAACCTCGATGCATCCTGTTTTTTAACACCCCAAGAAACTCTTCATGACTGAGACACTCATCACCATCCAAATCAAAGATCTTGAAGACGGTGTCCAAGATATTGTCGGAGAGTTCTTGTCCCGTTGCTACCTTCACAGCTCTCTTAAACTCCGCTAAAGGAGAAAATATAAAAACTCATCAACAATGTACAATAGTCTAAGTCTAAATGTTTATTATTTGAGAAGTAAAAACAACTCTACATATTTATCACTTGGGAAGTAAAACAAGAACAAAAATGTGCTCAAATGATAAACTTGGCTGAGAAATGTCAGCACGCTCTTTTAATGTAATCAGTGTTTTGAACACAGATATTTAAATATTTTCTTCTACTTCTCAGGGGAAAGGTAAAGTAAAAGCAAAAAAGTAATTGTTAATAAACTGTTGTAAATCTGGAATAACCACATTGAATTCATTGAAAGGCCAATCAACTGTTTTTTCTGGTAAGTGGTCCCTTGATTGGTATCAACCAGGTGAAGAACAGAGTGATACTGTTTACAGATGATACAAATTAAGTGATTCATATAACTTACCTAGTCTGACAGGGCGATGAGCTAAACTGAACATCTGCATGGCAATAGCGAAGTCTTCCAAGTGGGTCGCAAAATGACAAAATGACTTGAACTCATCCAAACTAATGCTCTAATAAAATAACAAAGTGAGTTTTTATTACAATCTTGTAAACACATTAAATGATTTTATGAATACAACTGTGCGTCCTCTTTTCTGTCATAAAGCCTGTGCACTTACATCTTTCTAAGCAAGTCTATTGAAAAATCTGAGATGCAGAATAACAACAGAACTATAGATTCTAGAGACTAGGAGGAACCCCAGGAGGTTACGTGCAGGGCCCCTGGGTGTGCCCGTGCAGACTGAGCACTGTGTGAGCGTGAGTGCATGGCTGGGGGCCCCGGGGCTGTGAGCGTGGGGCTGTGGGCGTGTGTTACAGCCCCGCTGTATCTCCTCAAAGGTCCTACGTGGGGCTTCCCTGGTGGCGCAGTGGTTGAGAGTCCACCTGCCGATGCAGGGGACACGGGTTTGTGCCCCGGTCCAGGGAGATCCCACATGCCGCGGAGCGGCTGGGCCCGTGAGCCATGGCCACTGAGCCTGCGCGTCTGGAGCCTGTGCTCCGCAACGGGAGAGGCCACAACAGTGAGAGGCCTGCGTACCGCAAAAAAAAAAAAAAAAAAAAAAAATTTAATTGCT